>NW_026705570.1:300000-590765 GCF_029867415.1 Vicia villosa
CGTTGCTTATTCTCTTGAGACGCCATTGTAGATGGGCGTTTGGAAACCTCATAGTGCCAAAGACTATTGGCAACTGTGTGGAGGGTCAGAATATAGCTCTGCTGGGGAGGAAGTGACTTTGCTCGACTTTCCTTACATCCTATACTGCTTGGGGAATCATGAGTTTTTTGGGGGACCATTCTTTGTCTGCCATATTGAAGAGGGATATGGACCTTTTCATGTGCTCCATGCTTACTAGTACTGATGAATTATACTCTGGAACTTTCATGCGGGATGATGATGATCTTTGTGACATATCATGAGCCAAGATGACGGCTAGAACCTGCAACCTGCACAGAAAACAACGTTTGGATGCAAATGGTGCCCCTTAGAGCACTTTTATGTTTATGTAACATCATGTTTCGTTTTGATTTTGTGATTATCGCCCCCATGCTTTCAATGCAATGTTTAATAACGAATTAAATCACACCTCGCATGCGTAAAAATGAAAAGAAAGAAAGAAAGCTTTTGCATCGAAAGATCATTTTATTGATGGAATGCCTGTGAACAGGCTTCTGTACAAGGAAGCAACTCCTAAATGAGGTAGTTGCGAAAAAGAAAATAAAAAATGCAAAGAGCAAAATGGCAAAGAAAAATGCTCGGATTTCCATTTAAACTGATATTGCTACAGTTCCCATATCCTCGATCCTCTCAATGCTTTGCTTCAGAAGGGTAATGGTTGGATTGATCCATCCGTTCTGTCAAGGGCGTATAGTGGTCTTTGTGAAAGATATTCAAACTGCAGCCTCTCGCTTTTGATCCCTAACTTTTGCCCGGATCGCCCTTTCGGGTTTTCAATCCAGCGGGATGCCCCTTTTTGCCTAAGTCGCCCTTTCGGGTTTTCAACTTAGCGGGTTATTCTCTTTTTTTTTTGTTTTATCCCTAATTTTTGCCCAAACCCTTTTGGTTTGCCGGGATGCCCTTATTTTTGCCTAGGTACGTCGACCTAGCGGGTCTTTTATGCGTAGTATTTTTTGACTGAGTCTGAATTGACTGGAAGCGGAACGTCTTCCCCATCCATCTTTGTCAGGATTAAAGCACCACCTGAAAATGCTTTCTTCACAATGTATGGTCCCTCATAGTTGGGAGTCCATTTGCCCCTTGGATCGGTGTGAATTGGCAAGATCTTCCTTACGACTAGGTCACCTGTGTGGAATTCTCGAGGCCGAATTTTCTTGTCATACGCTTTCTTGATCCTTTTTTGGTACAACTGGCCATGGCAGATAGCAGATAAACGTTTCTCCTCAATTAGATTGAGATGATCAAGCCTCGTTTGAACCCATTCTGTTTCATCGAGTTTGGCGTCCATCAAGACTCTCAACGAAGGAATTTCCACTTCGACAGGTAGTACGGCCTCCATACCGTAGACAAGAGAGAAGGGAGTTGCCCCAGTTGAAGTACGAACCGAAGTTCTATAGCCATGCAAAGCAAATGGCAACATCTCATGCCAATCTTTATATGTTCTGACCATCTTCTGGACGATCTTCTTTATATTCTTGTTAGCAGCTTCGACTGCACCGTTCATCTTTGGCCGATAGGGTGATGAATTGTGATGTTCAATCTTGAACTCTTCACACAACTCTGCCATCATCTTGTTATTGAGATTGGACCCGTTATCAGTGATAATCTTGTTTGGAACCCCATATCGGCATATGATCTCTTTCTTGATGAAGCGAGTAACGACTTGCTTGGTTACGTTCTTGTAAGAAGCAGCTTCAACCCATTTGGTGAAGTAGTCGATAGCAACAAGAATAAATTTGTGCCCATTTGAAGCTTGTGGCTCGATTCGTCTAATCATGTCTATGCCCCACATAGCAAAGGGCCAAGGCGATGTCAGGACATTCAGAGGAGTCGGAGGAACATGAATTCTGTCAGCATACACTTGACATTTGTGACATTTCTTCACATACAAATAACAATCACTTTCAATCGTCATCCAATAGTATCCTGCTCGCAAGATCTTTTTGGCCATAGAATGTCCACTGGAATGAGTTCCAAAAGATCCTTCATGAATTTCCCGCATGATCAATTCTGCTTCGTGTCTATCCACGCATCTGAGCAAAACTGAATCATAGTTTCTTTTGTACAGGACATCTCCTGACAAGAAGAATTTGGATGCTAACCTTCGAAGCGTTCGCTTATCACCAATCGTAGCATCTTCGGGATACTCTTGCTTCTCAACATACCTCTTGATGTCGTAATACCATGGCTTTTCATCATACACATCTTCAGTAGTGAGACAGTGGGCAGGGAATGCATGTGCAGGTTCTTTGTAACGGAGGATCGTTATGTCCGGCATTTCTTTAGGGGAGCTAACTCTGAACATAGCCGCCAAAGTAGCCAAAGCATCTGCCAATTGATTTTCCTCTCGGGGGATGTGATTGAAAGTGATTTCCTCGAAAGCGGGCAGCAACTCCAAGATATAGTCCTTATAAGGAACTAAATTGGGGTGTCGTGTCTCCCAATCACCTCTCACTTGATGTATAACCAAGGCAGAATCCCCATAAACCTCAATGATCTTGATTCTCATATCAATGGCTGCTTCGAGACCCATTATGCAGGCTTCGTATTCTGCGACATTGTTTGTGCAATCAAAGCATATTCTAGCTGTGAAAGGGATGTGAGTTTGACGAGGAGAAGTCAAAACTGCCCCAATACCATGGCCCATAGCATTTGATGCACCGTCGAACGTGAGAGTCCAACGCTCTCCTGGTTCGGGTCCTTCATTATCATCTAGTTTCATGATATCTTCATCAGGAAAGTCAAACTTCATTGACTGATACTCTTCTAATGGTTGATGAGCGAGATGATCTGCAAGGACACTTCCTTTAATGGCCTTCTGTGTGACATACTGGATGTCGTATTCTGATAAAAGCATCTGCCAACGGGCTAGTCTTCCTGTAAGGGCCGGTTTTTCAAAGATGTACTTTATCGGATCCATTTTGGAGATCAATAGAGTGGTGTGAGTCAACATATACTGCCTCAGTCGACGAGCAGCCCATACCAAAGCACAGCAAGTTTTCTCGAGTAGTGAGTAGCGGGATTCACAATCGGTAAACTTTTTGCTCAGGTAATAAATGGCGCACTCTTTTCGACCAGACTTGTCATGCTGGCCCAGCACACACCCCATAGATCCTTCAAGCACAGTTAAGTACATAAGAAGCGGCCTCCCAGGAACCGGAGGCATGAGAATTGGTGGCTCTTGGAGATACTGCTTGATCTTTTCGAAGGCTTCCTGACAATGATCATCCTAACGGATATCTTGATTTTTGCGCAGCAGTTTGAAGATGGGTTCACAAGTGTCAGTGAGATGAGAAATGAACCTGGCTATGTAATTCAATCTCCCAAGGAACCCTCGAACTTTTTTTTCATTCTTCGGTGCTGGCATGTTCTGTATTGCTCTTACTTTATCAGGGTCGACCTCAATCCCTCGTTGGCTCACAATGAATCCAAGTAACTTTCCAGATCGCACTCCAAAAGTGCACTTGTTTGGATTAAGCCTCAACTTGAATTTACGCAAACGAGCAAACAGTTTCTCAAGATATACCAAGTGTTCCTCCTCAGTTTGGGATTTTGCAATCATATCATCGACGTACACCTCAATCTCTTTATGGATCATGTCATGGAAGAGAGTCACCATTGCTCGTTGATACGTTGCACCAGCATTCTTAAGGCCAAAAGGCATCACCTTATAACAATACGTACCCCACGGAGTGGTAAAAGTGGTCTTGGTCATGTCTTCAGGAGCCATCTTTATTTGATTATAGCCGGAAAAACCATCCATGAAGGAGAACACCGAATACTGAGCAGTGTTGTCGACTAGCACATCAATATGAGGCAGAGGGAAATCATCCTTCGGACTTGCCCTATTCAAATCTCGGTAGTCAACACACATGCGGACCTTTCCGTCCTTCTTAGGAACAGGGACGATGTTTGCAATCCAAGGAGGATATTCACACACAGATAAGAAGCCAGCCTTCAACTGTTTTTCAACTTCTTCCTTGATTTTCAAAGCCATATCAGGTCGAGTTCTTCGTGGTTTTTGCTTTACAGGCGGACATTCTGGTTTGAGCGGTAACCTGTGCATAACTATGTCCGTGTCTAAACCAGGCATGTCTTCGTATGACCAGGCGAAGATGTCAACATACTCTCGAAGCAACTCAATCAACCTTCTCTTTACATCATTTTGCAAAGCGGCCCCTATCTTGACTTCTCTCTTTGCTTCTTCTGAACCGAGGTTGATGATTTCTATGGCTTCCTGATGTGGTTGAATAGATTTCTCCTCTTGTCTCAAAAGTCTTGCCAATTCCTCGGGGACTTCACAATCTTCCCCACTATCCTCATTAGCTTGGTCAATTGGATTCTCAAGGATATTAAGACGTGGAACTGTAACATTATCATTTTTGATGGAATTCGAGCCGAATCTGCACGATGGATGATTTATGCCTTAGAATGCAACACATAAAGAAGAAAAAAGAAAAAAGATTTGCCATTTTTGAAAAAAAAGTTCTTAAAGTAAAAACAAAAATGAAAGAAATGGAACAGTAATTGCATGCGAAGATATGATTTTCATTCAACATTAAACAAATTGAAACAACATGGGGGCCCTTCTTTGTACAAGTGGTCAAAATGCTTAGGGCGAAGCATATGACTTATCGAAACAAGAAAATTACATCTCCATAAAAGTGACTCTGGGGATGTCCAAGATAGTCCAATTGTTGAGCTCCTGTCCAGGCGCAGCATGGCAAACGAATCTGGAGAGATCTTCTTCATCATCATCATCCACGGCGAGAACCTGACTTCCAGAACTGGTGCTTGCACTGACGAACACTTGAGAAATGGGGGGAATCACCTTCTTTCCAGGAATTATGCTGAGCTGAGTAGAGGAAGACGGTTGATACCCAAGGCCATACTTGTCTCGCTTCTCATGAACATCAATCAGCTTGCCCCAGGCACTATGGGGAGCACCAGCTTCTAAGAAGGCCTTAGCATCATTTAGAGACGAGAGGGGTGCTCCGAGTTCCTTCTTATTCTCAACCACGGGGAGTTTATCAACCGACACAATCTCTAAGGCCTGAAAAGGTGTCTCTTGTATCTCTCCCTCCACTTCAACATAACGGTATGATGCCAGATTATTGACTATCAAATCCTCCTCACCAGTGATCACAACAATCTTGTCATTCACAACGAATTTCAACCGCTGGTGGAGGGTAGATGTCACAGCCCCAGCAGCATGGATCCAAGGACGACCCAAGAGGCAAGTGTATGAAGGACGTATATCCATAACATAGAAGGCAATATAGAACATGTGAGGGCCAATCAAGACAGGCAAATCAATTTCTCCTTCTACGGACCTTCTAGAACCATCAAATGCTCTAACACTCATGGTACATGGTCTCATCATAATCCCATCCATACTCAGCTTAAACAAAGTGGTCTTGGGCATCACATTAAGAGAAGAACCTGTATCAATCAGAACTTGAGACAACACAGCATCCAGACACTTGACGGAGATATGCAACGCTTTGTTGTGTGCTCTACCCTCAGGTAGAAGTTCATCATCAGAAAAACCCAAACAATTACCAACAGCAATGTTGGTCACAACCCCTTCAAACTGAGGCACGGTAATGTCTTGAGTTACGTGAGCGGAAGCCAGAACTTTCATAAGAGCATCACGGTGAGCTTCTGAGTGCACCAAAAGGGACAAGATGGAGATTTTAGCTTGAGTTTGGTCAAGTTGATCAATCACCTTGTAGTCACTTTTCTTAATGATTTTCAAGAGTTGTTCGGCATCTTGTGCATTACGTGTTACAGGAGGATCAACAGCAACTTGCTTCCCCTTTGTTTGTGCACTAGCATCCTTGTTGGTTTCTTTAGGAAGTGGAGGAGGGGCAGCAAAGATCCGACCACTACGGGTAATGCCACTAGTGCCAGTAATGTTAGTGATGCTCGAATTACCCACTGGAGGACAATCATATTTCTTTCCTCGAATATACACAGCATTATAACTCCAAGGAACAGCCTTGGAATTACTCACAGGAGAGGGAACGAGAGATGAGGTTGAAGAGGTCAGAGGGGCATCTAGAACCTGGATAACCAACGGAGTTCTCGGAGCCAGAATGGCCAAGGGAGTACTCGGAGCCTGAATGACCAAGGGAGTACTCGGAGTATGGATGATCAAAGGAGTACTTTGGGCTTTTGTCGTATCAGCAGGAGAATAAGGGATCTCTAGAATAGCCACTTCGTCATCAGGAACAATCTTTTCCACTCTAATGACACCTTCATCCATCAGCTTTTGGATCTCATCCCTCAACCTGGCACATTCCTCTGGATTAGAAGAACACTGCAAACAGAAGTCATGTAGTTCACACAGAACCCTTTGCTGCACAAGATGTTCTCTGACAATTGCAAGCGGCATTTTGACTTCATTCACATCAGTTACCAGGATTTGTTCGTCACACAATTCAACAACATTGGTCGTACCTGCATGGGGAGGCATAGGATTATTCTGCACATTAGGACCAGTAGGAGTGAACGAGATGAGCTTGTCATCGAGAAGATCCTGGACTTTGTATTTTAACGCTTTACACTTTTCAACCGTATGGCCTGGAGCGCCTGAATGGAATTCACAACGAGCATTAGCATCATATCCTGGAGGAAGAGGACTAGGCGGAGGGCCCATTTCACGGAGTTGCACCAACTGACCAGCAAGTAATTGGGGAAGGAGCTGGGCATATGGCATCGGAATCGGATCTATACGCCTATCAGGGTACCTCTGCCTTTGTGGAGCTCTTTGACCTTGAGGCCTAGGATTCTGTTGACGGTTCTGAGGAGCAGCAACTTGTGGTTGTGGTACGAAAGGCTGTTGGGGTGCCATCCATGGTTGTGGAAATGCAGCAGCGTATGCCTGAGGGGCATACGGATTGGGAACAGCATATGGCATCGGGTAGTAAGGAGGTGGAACAGCAGAGTATACTGGAGTTCGACCTTGGTCAACTGAAGCAGTACTGGTTTCACCTTCTTTCTTCTTCACAAACCCAAAATACGGCTTCTTACCATTACCACTTGAGTTGCTAGGACTAGTAACACCCTGAATGGTACCAGCTTTTACACAGTTCTCAACCCGTTCACCAATGATGACCACATCTGAGAAGGACGGGGAAGTATTACTAACCATGTGTTGAAGGTACGGTCCTTTCAGAGTACCCATAAACAGATCAATCAATTCTCGGTCAAGAAGAGGAGGTTGAACTCGAGCGGCAAGTTCACGCCACCTCTGGGCATATTCTTTGAAAGATTCTTCCGACTTTTGTGACATATTTTGCAGTTGGGCACGGCTAGGGGCCATAGCAGTATTGTAGTGGTATTGTTTCAAGAAGGCATCAACAAGTCCTCCCCAAGTACTGACATTGGCCCTCTCAAGTTTCATATACCACTCCAACGGGGCTCCTGTGAGACTGTCCTGGAAGAAATGCATAAGTAGAGGTTCGTTCTCGGCGTGAGCGACCATCTTACGACAGTAAGAACGAATGTGAGTTTCTGGGCAAGTAACTCCCTTGTACTTATCAAAATCTGGCACCTTGAACTTCGGCGGAATGACAATTCCAGGTACCAAGCTCAAAGCAGCGGTGTCGAAACTCGAAGTTTTAGCAACCTCAACGGCCTTAAGGCGTTCTTCGAGAGCTTGGTACATCTTAGCAGTCTCGGTCAACTCAGCAGTAAGATCATGTTCAAGATCAATAACCTCATGGTGGTCATCCACTACCTTTGCTATCCCCTCAACAGGAATCTCCTTAGTTTTTACTCCCCCATCAGCAGAGTTAGTAGGAGTATCCTTGATCAATCCAGCAACGCTCTTTCTTAGCTCTTCTTGTCCTTGGACAACGACATGGAGAGTCTCCATAAGTTGGGTCATTCTTTCCCCCATAACATCCATATCCCTACGGAGGGCAGCTTGGTTCTGCTCAAATTGATCCATGAGTCTCTCGTTGCTCCTGGTGCGGTAAGGATGTAAGAAAGTCAGCTTCGTCGTCGAAAAAGAAATCTGTTGTTGGAAGGGACCCCAATTAGAATCTGATAAAAAACCTGAAAATGCAGTATGATATGAGTGCATGGGTGCATGTGTGCATGTTTTATTATTTCCAAGACTTTTTAGCTTTGCCTCAAACCAACAACATAAGATAATGGAGAAAATAGTGAAGCATAACCAAGATAAGCTCAACCAAGATAAGCACAACCAAGATAAGCAAACATAATTGATTAATTCTGCAACCAAGTTCTTGAAATACAAAATATTCTGCTCTCATGAGCCAACAAATACAGAAATAAAATCAGGAATCCCATCCAACAAATCTGGTGGTGATTCTACAACAAAATCAGCATTTAAGCAGGATCTCCCATGTCCAAATGACGAAGAGGGCTATCTCCAATGTTCTTATCACTCCAAATCTTCATTTCTTCAAAGAGCTCCTTGGTCTCAACACGGGTGGGCCTCTTAATGATTTCTTGAATCAGCAGGTCTTTCCTGAAATGCATTGTTTTCATGTGGCGATTCTTCACCTCCCAATACCTAGCTTCCTCTTGAACTTGGGCATTACTCTGGTCTTTTTCTCTTATCTGGCCCTTCAGCTTTCGGATCTCTTCATGACATTTCTCTATGGTATTCTGGCGATCCAACAAGAGTTTGTCTGCTTTCTTTCGGCGAGTCTTTTCCGAATTGGCGTTCTCAGTCTGAATCTGGTCTCGTAATGTTCCTTCAGCTTCTTCTCTTGAGTTTCAGTAAATTTAGGGTCTATAGTCACTCTTGGCCTTTTCTGAGAAGTACTTCCTCTAGCATACAATTCTTCAAGTTCTATTTCTTTTATTTTCAACTTGTGAAGAGCAGAAAGCTTCTCTTGCCTATCAGTATTCATCTTAACTTGCATTGTTTCCATTTGTTCAGTCAACTTTCGATTCTTCTCAACAGTTCGATTATAACGAGGCATAGAGACAATGTCGGGTTGTACACCAGCAGGAGGATACAAAGGATCCTTTGGAGGGAAAGGCATCCCTTGGGTGTTAGCCACAGCTTCAACCCACTCAGTATAGTCTTTATAAGTCGCACAGTCTCTTTGACCGAAATGTTTCTTATCCCTCCAGCAAATACTCTTCCAGGCTTGCGCAGCTTCTGCCATTTGTCCAGCATTGGTGGCTGAATGATAGAAAATATTCTCAGCAATCTCTGCTCGTTCAGGAGGACTAATGAAAGCATATCCATATGTTCTTCTAGCCAGGACAGGATTATAGTTGATCCCGCCTCTGATGCCCATTAGAAGCACATTTTTGAACTTCCCACAACTCATAACAACTTCCATGTCATCCAAAGATCGGTTGTACCAGACAATGTCCTTAGCTCTAAGCCCCATAATCCTCTCAGCCCATTTAGATGTGTACCTACTATCAACAAAAGCTCCACGTTCCGGCAAATGTGATCTGAACCAACAGTATAGCAACGGAGCACAGAATCTAACCAAACCTCCTTTCTGCCCATTCCGGTGATGAACGGAATGATAAACATCCCCCAGAAGTGTAGAAACGGGGTTCTGCAGAATGAATATGTGGATGGCATGCATATCAACAAAGTCAGGCACATTTGCGAACATCACAATGCCATAGATACTTAGAGCCAAGATAGCTCTAAAAGTGTCCCACTCTTTGGCTTCAGCAGCATCACAACCTCTCTTAACCAGGAACTCCATACGAAAACCATGACAACCTCCTTTCTTGGAGAGATTTGCATCGACAACAGAATTGCTCAAATAAAGAGCCTTAGAAATTTCAATGGAATCAGGGGCCTTCATGGTGCTATAATAAGGTACTTCTTTCCCAACAGGAATGCCAAGGAATGACGAATACTCTTCCAAGGTAGGAGCCAAAAGATAATCAGTGAATGCGAAACAACGGAGGGAAGGATGATAGAACTGAAGCAAAGTGTGGACCCCCTCTTGCTCATACTTGGTAAACGGCATCTTGAGAAGACTCAGAATATACCCATATCTCTCTCTGAAATTGGTTGACTCATCCGGCGTGATCTTCTTTGCCAAACACTCAACAGAATTCAGATTCGGATTCACAAAAGAATAAGAGAAATTGCGTCCGTCAGTCTTCAGTGGTGGAGCCATGTGTTAGTCGGAGACAAAGCCAAAAAGTTCCTGAAAATAAATGAACATGCATGTTAAATGATATGGTGGAATGCATTCCATTGGGAGAATCCTAAAATCTTTTCATTATTTCTTTTCTTTTCTTTTTCTTCTTTTTTTTTTGCAAAAAGGTATGTGTATATTCTTTTTCTTTTCTTTTCTCTTTTTTGGAAATAGATTTTAGGATTCTCCACAAATGAAGTGAGGTGGATGCAATAGCATGATGTGTCATGTGCGTGATGTGGTGAGAGACTGAATGTCTCTCGCAGTTCCGAATATCTGGGTAATCTTGATTGTAACAGGTTCAAAATTTTGGCTTCAGATTGCAAAATGGAAATCCGGGTATGATGAAGGCTAGTATCCTGTCCCTCCCCAAAACTCACGGGTATGAATTCTAGACACGGACAGGTGGTCCCTAATGGTCACTAGGGTCTATAGTTCCCATGGGGTACAAAGTGTTTGAGGCAACAAGCGTGCCAGACACAGTGTTCCATGAAAGAACCTCGCCCAGTTGTGGTACCCCACATCAACTCGATCGTAGTAAGAGCTACGGGAGTCAACATGAGCATCCACGCTAATCCTATGTGTCACTTGGCCTGGGTAGTGGGCCTTTTTACCTCATACAAACCCCCCACCTGCAAAACAGAACAGAAGACCCCAGGGAACACAAAATATAATCCATATGCATGATGTGCAAACAGAAATAAACATGATATGCAGGCAAAGAATAAGCATGCAAACATATATACAAGGTATAGACATAAAACAAGTAAACACCCAGTAAATAAACAAACAAACGCAAGCTAGGATCGACTCGCTAAGAATGGACCCGCAATAGGTCTAGCAACATCCCCAGCAGAGTCACCAGCTGTCGCACGCTCGCGAAAAATGAACAGAGTCGCCACCAATATATTTATCCCATAAGGGAAAGGAATACCAGGAAACCTAACAAAGGAAGGAACAGGGTCTTGCGACCAGAGAATCAAGGTACGGGAGTCGGTTACGCAAGGGGAAGGTATTAGCACCCCTCGCACCCATCGTACTCGATGGTATCCACCTATGTTTGTTTCTATCTAAAGGGTGTGTACTATGTCTATGTCTAAATGCGAATGAATGCAAAAGAAATACGGGGAAAAGAAGGAATTATTTACAAGTGTGCTCGTTCAAGCCCCGCGACTTGATGCCTACGTATCCTTTTCTGGAATCAGAGCGCCGTAGTTCGGCTCAAGATTTTCTGTTTGTTTTTGTGTTTTTTAGTTGGGCGGAGTTAACGCTCGCGCTCTTGCATAAGGGATCGACCTAGGATGCAATAGAGCGGAGATAACGGTGCCCTTAAGAGAAAAAGATGAGAAAGAGACTTTGAGCGTTTCGAGGAAATCCCTTAAGCAAGGGAAACTCGAGTTACTCTTTGGTTTGTGTTTTTTAGAATGTGGGAACTTACGCCTGAATGGGACCCTTAAGCAAGGGAGATCCAAGCACTCGAACATTCCCTTAAGCAAGGGATGTTTCAAGGTTCCATTCCCTTTTTAAGAATTTTCACTTTGATTATTAGTGTTTTAAGTGTTTTCTTTGTATGTTTTATGGGGATTTTATTTTGATATTTTTAGATGTTTTAGTGTTGTAAAAGAAAAAGAATGCAAAAAGGGAACTAGTCCTAATTTCTACATCTATGTTATATGAATTCTAAAAGAAAACGAAAAGTTTTAGATGGATAAAAACAAAATTAAAGACCAAGGGTATTCTAGACATTTCACAATGGAAAATATTCACAAAACAATTCAATCTATACAAACCCAAAAATCAATTATGAAAATTTCTCACAAACTATGTCATTTTTATTTATGAAAGAAACTAATTTGAATTAACACAAGAAACTATTTATTTTTTTTATGGTTTATCAACCAATCAAAATTCACGGAAACAACATTTAAAACAATTAAAGAAGGTAAAAACTCTAAAAAGTCTAATTAGGTGAAAGAATGTTTTTTTTTATTTTATTTAAAAGAGAAAGAAGTGTTAATTGCCAAAGAAATAAAAGAAAACAATTTTTTTGATATGCTTTTTATTATTATAGAGAAGGGGGTGTAAAAGCAGTTTTAAAAAGAACTAAGGATAGTTAGCAGCGAAATTGGGCCAGAAAATGGGGGTGGGGACAGCTACTGCGTTCAAGGCCCAAGGCCATAAATGGGTGGTACATCAGCGAAGAGGGGGTGAAATCTTGAAACGAGAGTGAGGCCCAATGCCTGAAGCCCAACACAATGCACTCTCCAATTCACTTCTATTTCATTTCTTATCCACATCTTACTATTTTTTAACAGCATGATACTTGTTTTTTAACAGCATGTGCATTTGATTAAAAGATAACGTGACAGAATATTAATAGGACCTCATATCAATTGGTCAGGCTGAGTTTAAGTTAGAAAAGGACAAAATAAGATGCTAACCCAATCACAGCGCCACACATCGTTTCCCAATCATATGCATCAGGACGAAATAACAAAAACAAAAAAACGGATCAGCAAGTAAAAAGGAGCCACATCAACGGTTTGCATGGGCTGCCGGAGCTGCCTCCGGTCATCCCTTCCGGTCGCACTCCGCCGGAAACAAGTGAGATGTTCACAGAATTAAAACTCGACCACTCTCTCACTCGAAATTTCATGTAGAATCTGGATTCGGCCTCAGTTTTCATTGATTCTATCTCTATCATCACAACAGAATGGATCCAAGAAACTCTAACATTATGAACTTCCATTAAAAACGCACTGTGCTATCACAACTTCACACCAAGCATGAAACACACGCTATTAACAAGAATCTGCCGAAAACGAACTATATGCAACAAGCAGTTTGAATACATGGCATTGCTACGATTATCATGCATTTCTTTGATGCCAAGGGAACGAATGCTTACCTGGCGCGGCCCTTGAACAAGATCTTCAGCAAAATCCTCTCACACCTTGATGAGTTCCAGAAGGTTGAGAAATAAACTCCGGATCGTGAATGAGTGGAGCTAGCTTTCTCTCTACATGCAGCTGCGGTGATGATGATACTTTGCTGTAGCCATTGATGGAGAGAGAGAGAGAGAGCTTGACAAGGTTGAAGGTTGTTGTGTAGTTTGAAGGTGGTTACGGTGGTGGATGATTTTGAAGCAGTGGAGAAAACGAATGGAGAAGAGGAAGAGTGAGTGAAGAGAGAAAGAGAGTAGAGGGAGAAAGAGAGGGAGAGAGAGAGAGAGAGAGAGAGAGAGAGTATAGTGATATAGTGAAGAATGGAAGTGAGAAATGATTGCTATATGAGTTTCTATTTATATTGCCAACCATTGGTTTGTGATTCACAATCCTTGAATGTGGGACTTGGAATAGTTTGCAACACCTCTTTTTCCATTTTTTCCAATGTGGGACTTGCAACATAACTTTCCTCATTTTTCCAATGTGGGACTTTAATATGTGTGTGGTGCAATTGTGTGTTGCTTTGTTTTTTTCCTTCATGCTGTGGTGCTCACTTTAGACACTTATATCTCAAGCCATGGGTTGTTAAATGATGCAAGAATGGTGTCATATCAAAGAGGGCATGGGATAGAACAAGATTGGTGTTGAAAATATCTCAAGATAAGGCTTAGAAGTATGAGAAAAATGGCCTTGAACTCATGCAATTACCACTGCACACGCCCTGCAGCATGCTGTCCCATGCGCATGGTCAGATTGTGACTCTGCAAGGGTGGTACTTTGAGCCTCTCTATCTCGATCAATACATATCCAAAATCAGTGATACTGGTCTCATTGGATAGAGGGCGTGACAAAGAGTAGTTTAGAACGGGGCTTGTTTAAGATAGAGACTTGTGGAGGAAGAAAGAGACCTTGACATTTGGCCCACCACGTGTTTGCTGAAATGCGTTGCGTGCCCAGAATTCTGTGTCATGGCTGCCTGCAGGATTTGGTCAGGGTTGGGGCACCACTTTGAAGACTTGTATCTCATTCAATATTTGTCCAATTGTGCCAATTCTTGTTTCAATGGATAGAGGGGATGGCAAAGAAAAGAATGATACCAAGTTTGCATTCATGGCATTTTTGTAGAGCTCTAAAAACGGCTTGAGATTTGGCACGCCATGTGTTTGGCAAAATGCCAGGTCATGACCTGACTTGTGACCTGGATTGTGACTTGGTTCAAATGAGTTTTCAGAAACTTCTCACCTTAATATCTCTTGATACAAGCTTTAAATGAAAAAACTTCCAACTACAGAGTTGTTCTCCTCCATGAGAGGAACAACTTTGATGTTGGAATTTTTTCCAAACAATGCCATTTGACACGTGTAAATCAGTGCTGAAGTGGACTGCTCATCATGATTCAAAGGATCAAAAATTTTCCTAAGTGTTGAAAAGTTTCCATTTTTGTCTTTTTTTTTTTCATTTTTGGAAACTTTTTATCAAACTCCCGATTTTATCCATTCTTCAACTTTTCTTGACCGATTTTCCACCAAAAGTCAACATTTGAACAATTCTTCTGATTTTGACCCAAAAGTCAACTGTTCTGATTTTTCCGATTATTGATGGAATTCCCGATTAAATTTCTCCCGACCAAATCCAGTCAAACAAACACATCCACATAGTCAACATGAAGCCTTCTTACTCATATAAATTCATTCCTGATTAAATGTTGACCAAAAAGTCAATTGGTTGACTTTGGTCAAAGAAAACCCTGATTTAGGAGATCAGATGATCTGCAAGCTTGTACTCTTCAACCAATGCCTTGAATTGAAACTGAGAAAGACCATAGTCCAGGAGAACTTCAGATGAACATGTAGCCACATGATTACACCTCAGCTTTCTTATCTTCTGATCAAAACCTCTCTGCAAATAGGGCTTTTCCTTGCTATTTCCTGATTGATACCAATGACATGAATGCATGGATATGGGTCATGACCTAAATGATGTATGCTATGAATGCAAAGCCTAAGCCAGTTAGAAGTTAAAGGGTAGGACAAATTTGGGGTATGACATCCATCACTTATGACTAACCTCGGGGTTCCAAACCTAGGGAAAATGATATTCTTGAACAGTTTGATAACTACCTTGGTATCATTTGTGGGTGATGCAACAGCTTCGATCCATTTTGAGACATAGTCAACGGCTACTAGGATGTACTTGTTACCCATTAGGGAAGGAAAAGGCCCCATGAAATCAATACCCCAAACATCGAATAATTCTACCTCTTGAATGTTACTCAAGGGCATTTCGTCACGTCTTGAGATGTTCCCAGTGCATTGGCATCGGTCACATTTTGAAATGTAAGTGTGGACATCGCGCCAAATGGTAGGCCAATAAAAACCTGCTTGGAAGATCTTAGCGCATGTCTTAGACGTGCTTGCATGTCCGCCATAAGGTGCAGCATGGCAGTGTTCAATGACATTGCCTACTTCTTCTTCTAGCACACATCGTCTGAATATGTTGTCTATCCCTCTTTTAAATAGGAAGGGTTCGTCCCAAAAGAAATGTTTAACATCACTGAAAAAATTCTTCTTCTGTTGGTAACTTAGGTCAGGGGGTATGATATCAGCGGCTAGATAATTTACAATATCTGCGTACCATGGTGCGCTGTTCAAGGTTGAGATTTCCTCATAAGTTTCCTCTCCAGAGGTATGCAGGGTATCCTTCTCAATTGTGTTCATTCCAGCTACTAGTCTTTCATAGGTAGAGTGATAATCTATAGGTATTAGTTCAAGTTTAAGATGTTCTAACCTAGAGAGGCGGTCAACAACTAAGTTCTCTATTCCCTTTTTATCTTTGATATCGAGGTCAAATTCTTGGAGTAAAAGAACCCATCTGAGCAATCTAGGCTTAGCATCTTTCTTACTTAACAAATATCGGATCGCATCGTGATCAGTGTATACTATTATCTTGGCTCCTACCAAATAGGATCGGAATTTATCGATAGCAAACACTACAGCTAGCAATTCCTTTTCTGTGGTTTTATAATTAAGATGGGAAGCGTCTAGGGTTCTACTAGCATAGTAAATGACATGTAGTTTCTTATCTTTTCTTTGCCCTAGTAAGGCTCCTACAGAGAAATCACTAGCATCACACATGATTTCAAAGGGTTGCGTCCAATCGGGGGATTGTATGATAGGCGCTGAAATCAGTGCTTGCTTTAAAACTTCAAAGGCTTCAAGACATTTTTGGTCAAATTCAAACTCGACATCTTTCATCAATAGGTTTGTTAAAGGTTTTGTTATTCTGGAAAAATTCTTGATGAAGCGTCGGTAGAACCCAGCATGACCTAGAAAACTCCTCACTTCCCTAATGGTCTTAGGTGGGTTTAGGTTTTCTATAACTTCTATCTTGGCCTTGTCAACTTCTATGCCTCTCTCAAAGATGATGTGTCCTAACACTATCCCTTCATTCACCATGAAATGACACTTCTCCCAGTTCAACACAAGGTTCACTTCTACACATCTTTCCAAGATTTTCTCTAAATTTGAAAGGCAGTTTTTAAAATCAAATCCACACCGAAAAATCGTCCATAATTACCTCCATAATTCCATCGAGGTAGTCTGCGAAAATTGACATCATACAGCGTTGGAAAGTGGCAGGTGCATTACAGAGCCCAAAGGGCATTCGTCTGTAAGGGAATGTTCCATAAGGGCAAGTAAATGTGGTTTCCTCTTGGTCCTCTGGGTGAATAGGGATTTGGAAAAAGCCAGAATATCCATCAAGATAACAAAAATACGAGTGTCTAGCTAGACGCTCAAGCATCTGATCTATAAATGGAAGAGGGAAGTGGTCTTTCCTAGTCGCCTTGTTCAACTTTCTGTAATCTATACACATGCGCCATCCTCCTTCTATTCGTTTTGCTACAGGCTCACCTTTCTCATTTTCCACGACGGTGATACCTCCTTTCTTTGGTACCACATGGACGGGGCTTACCCACTAACTATCTGAAATCTGGTATATGATGCCAGCTTCTAATAACTTAAGGACTTCTTTCTTTACTACATCGCTCATGATACCGTCTTTTATTTTTTAGATCACATCTAGATCTTGAGTTAGTTTAACTACAGATGCCTGTTTGTAGTAAGGCTGGTATTCTGCATGAAAAGCAAACTTCTTCTTAAACATATGGTTAAGGTGTGCGGGATAAATGTTTGGCCATTGTGTTGCTTGATGTTTCAAATGTCGACAACGCGAATCAATTTTCCAAACGTTTTGTTCAGGTTTCAAGTCGCATATCATAATAGGTGCCCTTGACATGTTTGACAATGTAACTTTGTAATAGGTGGCCTTGACAAGTCGCATATCATTTGGTCTTAACAATGTAACTTTGTAATTACTAAACATACATATCACAATAAAAGTGACGATAACAAACAAAACATAAAAACCACTCCATAAAAACAGAATCTTATCTAAAACTGACAAGTTGTAAACTAATGAAACCTAAAAACTTGGATTACCTAACAAAAAAGGAGTTCATATGGTAGAGGAAATAACATGATTATACAGAAGCAGGCATAAAAAGTGGAAAAGAAAAAAATCGTCAAGTAACCAAAAAACGGAATCTTGGAGAAGCTCAAACAAAAAAGAAAAATGGAGTAATCAAAAACTTGGCACATGTCTAAGACAAGCATGTTTGAAACCACATAGAAACAACATCAATACAAAAAATGAAAGACTACAACTACAACATAAAGGATTTCTGGAAAAACAATAGATTACCTTAGTGCAAGGATGTTGAAGAGGAAGCTGGAAGGAAAGAGTTTGGTTTCTTATGGAGATAGAACAAAAAATAGGAAACTAAAGAGAAATGTATTGAAAATGAAAGAGGTGGATATGTTTTGAATAGGTTTTCAGATTTGAAAGGATGGAGGGAAATACCCACTGCTTAATACATTTATGAACAAACAACCCATAAGGAAATATAAAGGTGTCACTTGAAAAAATGGTAAAAACTAATTGGTGGAAATAAAATTTGATTTAGTAAATTATAATAAAGAGCATTTCTTAATATAAAAAATATTTTGATTAAGAATTATTTAGGGTGTTAAGTGACATGTAATATTCTTAATTAAGTAGTTGATGATTTAAAATCAAACAAACATTAGCTCCAATGAACCATATAATAATTTATAAATACATAGATAAATATATTATGTTAAAAGTCAAATTGGCTATGAAAATCAAAAGGAAAAATAACATGACCAACCGAGAGTACATTGCTGTAAAAAAATTGTAATGTTGTAAAAACTATGTAAACTCACCTAATTAATCAAAGAAATCAAGGCTGTTGAAATAAGATAAAAATGATGAACCATAACATCTTATCTTGAGGTACAAAACTTGTAATCTGGAAGGTTTGCTCCAATAAAACTGATGCTGATTTAAAGTTTCAGAGGAAAAGTTAGTGAACCTATCATTTTATATATGATAAAGAAGAAACAAATGATTATATTATATAAAAAACTCACATTGATAGTCCATATGCAGAGTTGATTTGAGGAAAATTGTCATAAAAATGGAGGGAAGAGTTTGTGAACTGTATCGAGCAGCTAGTGGGATACTGGTATGGAGGAAAACTTCTACACGGAAAAATTAGGTAGGGCCTGAGAGTTATTTTATGTATAGTTAAAGCCATGTGTCAAAGTCTAATTGGATACTTAGATTTTACACGGATTGTGCTTTTTACATGATGATCCAACGGTCGAAGTTGCATTATATATATATATATAATGGGTTGTGTTTCTTTGAATGGTCATGATTCTAATAAAACTAATATGCTCATTAAATGGGTGTACAAAAAATTTCAGAATGTCAGGAGGTTGGTAAAGTAGTTTTTGAGAGAGAAAAGGTGAATATTTTGAGTGGCATTTAAACCTTTGTTTCAGATTTCTTTTTAATAACTTTTATAGTGTTATATAATATTTTTGTTTAAAAAAATATAGAATATATTTTAAAAATATATATTTAAATTAAAAATTAGTTTAAATAATTATTTATAAAAATGTTATTTTAAATATTTTACTATTTAAATATTTTTATATTAAAATTTCAAAAACTTATTTAAATTTAAAGTTATTTTGATAGTTTTTATAAAATTATTTTTTAAGATAAATTTTTATTTTAATATTTAATAATATAAATTTATATTATTAAATTTTAAAATTAATGTTTAAATTTATAAATAAATAACTTAAAAACCTTTTACTATTTTTTATTTTTAAAAATATAAAAAAAATTTAAGTTAAAACAAATGAATCTATAATTTTGAAAAGTAATCAATTTTCTCATCATATTGAAGTTAAAACAAGTGGATTTTTTTTTCTTTGGTTATGAATAGATGACACGCGTACACGTGTCACGTTAGATGCCACTAGTGTAAAAGTTAACGTCGTTTCAAAAAATTGGACGTAAAGGACTAACGTAGATCTTTTTGAACAATTAAAAGACCACTTTGAAACTTTTTAAAGATAAGGGACCAGAATGGATTCCGAGATTAACTTAAGGGACCAAAAAGGGTATTTAGCCTAATAATAAAAGTACTCAATATATCTCAAATAGACATATGATTCCACAAAGTAATGATAAGGTTCATCTATAAAAGACCTAATCTAGTGAAACTTAGCTACTCATTGATAAATTAAAAAATATCATGAGTTAATGAGTATTCACCATTAAAAGCTATGTAAGAATTGATTTCCAATGACTCCAATGAGCTCAAAATTTGCCACTTGAGTATCCTTAGTCGTCACTTTATCTTCAGGTTTCACAACTCCCAAAAAGTAGCCAAAAGTGTCTTTAAATAGAAATTTGTGTGTCAGCCAAAACACGTCTCATCGCGCCATGATATTGTAGTACCGCACCGTGATACAAGCTTCCCTACGCCACAATGGGATGCATCGCATGCGCGAGAATTGCAAAAGCAAATGCATGTTTTCCTTCTCTTTTTCTTCACAATTTACACTAAGTCTTTATTGCTTCTTTATTTTTCATTTTGGCTCAATTCTTCAGAGTTTGACATGACTTTTGCTCATTATTCTTCCAAATTCATCCGAATTTTCTCATAAAAATCATGTAATGATGATTGTCATCACAACCTCAAGCTTAATTTGTTGCTTGTTCTCAAGTAACTTGTCCGTACACTGAATATTTCGTTAGAATTAAAATGCTTACCCTTACCAATGAATGTCACTTTTATTTTTTTCTGATCAACACTTATGCTTCATGCTTTAATCAAATCAACTCGAAAAAGTTATTCCGGATATACGAGTACTCAACCTGTCACTCATCTCACATATATGCACTCCATTTGACACGGTAATCACTCAATTAACATACAAGAGCATCTAACAATGAATTTAAAAAATTTCTAATAGAATCAATCAAGTCATATTTAAACACACACTTTTGAGGTCTTTTATAGGTTGTAATGTGGCTTATGTCAAGATAGGATAATTTAACCTTAACAAAAGAAAAAAATAGTTACGCTTACTCATTGTAGCTTTACAATCAAGCCCTAAATTCTCATTGTAGCATTTGTCAATGATTCCTTGAACAACGCTTCTGCCTTCGATCTTCCTCTCCTATTCTCTTTTATTTTGAGTTATGGAGATAACCTATTTTAACTAAGTAATAACCTCAATTCACTAACTATAATCCAACCTTCTTGAATCAATGAATTGAATATCTCAAATGTAGTTCTAACGTCCCTATTTATAGGCTTGGAAAAATTAGGATCGCTAAGCGCACCGCCAAGGCATACTTAATGTGTGTACTTTCTTCTTGGTTAAGTCATGCCAACTACCTTAGGAATTTCTTCTTGGTTAAGCCATGCCAGCTACCCTAGGCCTAGCCTTGCTGCCTATGCTCGATAAGCGAACCTCTTAACAATAATACTAAACTCGATTGTTTGTTTATAACGTGTTTTAAACCTATTATTTAAGCTGACTTTAAAACTTTCACATATTAAAATCATAAGTTGCTTAGATAACTGATAAGTGCTAAATTGTAGTTATTTTAGTATATAGTTTTACGGCACTTATCGACCCTTTTTCCTCAACTTGTGCGTGAATGTGTATGTTTTCATTATATCTATACATATTACATATTCTTCGAGTTTTCGATTCATTTATGTACCGTTTGACCATTTATCATTCATTTTATAGGTGCTAATCCCAAGCCCTACCACGCTACCACTTTCAATAAGAAAGGCAGAATTATATTTTTGAGCCCACTTAGCGCGCCTAGCCCACTAAGCGCGGTCCCTTTTTCAGGTGCATATATTTTGGGAATAAGTGAAAGCCCTCTAAGCGCGATGAGCTCGCTTAGCGCGACTACAAAAGTTTTGACTTTATATTTATTTTTCTAGCCATTTGTTAGGTTATGGTTTTTGGGGTTTTTTGTCCCAATTCCATCAACCAACATTCTTAGGTAGATTAGGCTTAGGAAATTAGCAATAGATGATGCATCTTGATGATTGGGAGTGGGATGTGCACTTTTGTTGGAGAAATCAACATTTGTGTTTGTTTCTCTTCTCTGTTATCTTTGTATTTTCCATTTGTTGAGGATTGTATGTAATTTATTTGTCTTGTATGTATATGTACGGATCATGGCATTGTATGAAATCTCTTTTACAAATCTTTATCGGTGTTTATCTTTGTTTTTTCTTTATTGTTGGGATTTGAGTTGGTATAGACATATACTTCTTTGATTTTGTCTTGGATGAATATCTGTTAGATTCTAAACTCTAGACATAGATTGAGGCTTAATATTCACCGTGAGTGTCGACTCTTAGTGCTCTGTATTGTTTAGTTGTGTGAGATATCCACAAGGAAACAATACGGTTGATATCTCAATTATGTGTTAGACATAACCTCTGTTGTGAGCGATAAATGATGATATTGATGAGTAATTTAGGTTGAGTACAATTGATCAGTAGGTTTAAGTATTAGACAGATAGATGAAATTCAATCGTGAGAGTTCTATTCTCTCCGAAAAATGTATTTGTTTTCCTATTTATACGTTTTACTTTTATTTCATTTAAACCCGAGCTCAAAAACGGAGAAACCGTTGAATGGCATTCTAACTAGACCATTCTTTGTGGACACGATAATTTCTAGAGTAATACTTTCAAATCTTTTTCTTGCCGCTTTACTGCGTCAACAATAACCGACATCAAAATATCTTAAAAGCCTCATAATATCTTAAATGGCGGTTGGGAATGTAGTTTATGTAGTAATAATTACTTAAAAAAACAATGACATGAACTATCTAAAATTGTTAATTATTTTTAATGTTATTCCACTTTATAATATCGGGTTGAAGGTAACATTTACTTATAATTTAAGTTTTATTGTTTTAAATATTTTCAGAATCTATGAGAATTGATTTATTCGTTGTTATTTTTTATTTTTGTTTTTAAATAATAATATTTTAATAATTGGATTATAAAAATTATTTCAGTTGATGATAGTAATATTAAATTTATTGATGATTGATATATTTTACAAATTTTTCATATGGACAGAATTAGTTTATCCTATTGGAGCTCCAGGAAATAAAGGGTAAAAATCATAAATTATAGGGCATGCAAGTTGCCCAACCTGCAATGTGGTACACCAAGGACCATTAATCCTTGATTAATTAATAATAGAAATAAACTAGCTTATGGTAAAGTTGAAAGACTTTATCCTTTGTTTCATTCAACAAACTTAAGAAATGGCTTAAAAAAATATTATGATAAATATTAATTTATGAAATTGTTTAAAAAATAATTATGATATTTTTGACAAATTTTATCTAGAAAAATAGTTGATAAAACTTTTACCAACCAAACAGTTGGTGTTAAAAGGTGTCATAAACCTCTACCAAATTATGTGCGAACAATACGATCTTTTAAGAGATTATATTTGAATTATTTGTTATTTTGAAACATACCCATATCTACATGATTTATTTTGGAAAGATTTACTTTGTTTCACAATCTGTATGATTTATTTTGAAAAAAATTATGATATTCAAAATTGAATATATTATAGTATTGTTTGTGAAAATCTAATGGGCAACTAGACAAAATTGTGTATATTATCATACAGGTTGTGAAACATAGTAAATATTTCCAAAATAAATCATGCAGATATGGGTATGTTACAAAATAACATATGATTCAAATATAATCTCTTAGAAGATCGCATTGTTCGCACATAATTTGGTAGAGGTTTATGACACCTTTTAACACCAACTGTTTGGTTGGTAAAAGTTTTATCAACTATTTTTCTAGATAAAATTTGTCAAAAATATCATAATTATTTTTTAAACAATTTTATAAATTAATACTTATCATAATATTTTTTTAAGCAATTTCTTAAGTTTGTTGAATGAAACAAAGGATAAAGTCTTTAGTTTATTTCTATTATTAATTAATCAAGGATTAATGGTCCATTGGTGTACCACATTGCAGGTTGGGTAACTTACATGCCCCATAATTTATGATTTTTAAGCTTTATTGCCTCGAGCTCTAATAGGATAAACTAACTCTGTCCATATATATATATATATATATATATATATGAGAATGTAAGAATGAAATAACAACTATTGGATTTATATTTAATGGTTGAGATCAAAAGATATTTTTAAAATTTGATTAATAATTTCTCTTTTCTCTTAATGACATATGATTTAGTGAAGATCACAATTCAATCTCAAACATTCCTTTTTAAATCTGATGGTTCTTATTCATTCTCACATTCTCATATAACTTATCCATTCTCACTAGATATGTCCATATTTGTATAATAAAATTCACCGATGGACTGAAAGCTATTATCATATAGACTACGCCTGTAAAATTTTACATAAATAAAAAATCATTTGATATGTTAAAGAGAATGATTAAAATTAACGGTTTTCATGAAGTTTAGTAAGACATTAGTTTTTATGCATCTCGTTGATATGTCATATAATTTTCGATTGATGTTGAATTTTATAGACATGATATATATGATAATAGCTTTCAATCAAACAGTGAATTTTAATATACAGACATAAAGTGAAGAGTTATCAAAGGTGTCATATTACAAAGTTTCACACATTGATGTCATTTGATCCTGTCCTTATATATATATATATATATATATATATATATATATATATATATATATATAGAGAGAGAGAGAGAGAGAGAGAGAGAGAGAGAGAGAGAACATATCATATGAGAATGAGTAAATTATATGAGAATGTAAGAATGTAATAACCATTAAATTTGTATTTAATGGTTGAGATTAAAAGATATTTTTAAAATTTGATTAATAATTTCTCTTTCCTCTTAATGACATATGATTTAGTGAAGATAATAATTTAATCTCGACCATTCCTTTTTAAATTCGATGGTTCTTATTCATTCTCACATTCTCATATAACTTATTCATTCTCACTAGATATGTCGTATATATATATAATGATGGAGCCAGCAATTTTAGGCTCTATGGGCAAAAAATTAATTGGGCTGAGGCATTGGTTATTCATTTGTTTTAGTTTTTACACCATGTTTTTATTAATTTACCCTTGATTTTGTCTAAAAATCGGCTATTAAATTAGGGAGAATACAAAGAAAGTAAGGGGTTGAGCCCGGGCGCGTGGCCATGTTCGTTGGGCTATAAAACCGTCCATATATATATATAATGAGAGGAAACATACAATTATGATAAGGACTTGTCAGAGATGTTTTGCTGATTAAGAAATATAGTGTGTCTTGGTTGTATCCAACTATATTCTATGTTATTTTCTACATTTGATTAAGAGACAGAGCTATGATTTTCTTTTGTGAAGTTTATCATGTTCTTATTGCTGAAGACTTACAAACACCTGAGACAATATTTGAGTGGAAGTGAGGAGATCTTAGATTTAGGAGGGTCTGTGTTGAAATCCACGAATAATATTAAGAAAATGGCTTTGAATTCAGGATATTTCTTATAAGATTGTCGTGTACTATTGACTACTTATTATTAGTGAACTTCTTTTGTAGTTTGTATTTGGCTATTACTATTGGGTAGGTGACAATTGCACCAAACTGGGATAACAAGTCCTTATGTGTTATATTTTTTTACTCTACATATTTTATTCATTGACTAATTCAAATAATCTTGTCTCACACATTATTTCAATATTATTTGTGACATCTTGTCTCTGATCAAACAAAATTTCAAATTTTTATTTTTCTAATATAATATTTTGTTAATTGAAGTATAAAATTAAACAAGTTGGTAATAGGAATATTAATTTATTTACAATTCATATGTTTTAAACATTTTCTCATAAGAATAGTTAGTTTACCTTTTAGGATATATACACAATTGGCAAAAGAATCCTTAATAGGGGGCATGTATGTTGAACCACCTACAATGTGGTACGATGGTGGACAATTAACCCTAGATTATTTAATGATAGAAACAAACTTATTGTGAAGATATATGACTTTATCTTTCGTGTCATTCAATTCACATACACTCTTCATTCTCTTTTATAAGTAAATTTGACTTTTTACATTCATTTAATAAATAATATATTTAGACTAGATACATCATTTATTCAATAAACTAACAAGTTAAATTTTACTTATATATATTAAGGAATGGAGGGAGTAACTTTTAAAAATTATTGCTCTACTCAATTATTCACGTTTACAAAAAAAAAGACTTAAAATAACTAAGTTTTATTTTCCAATGTCGAATTTATCACCTTTTGATTTTATTATGGGTTAATACATTACATTTATGGAGAGGGGATGATGTTGTTATTCGAGCTTAAACCTAGATTCCATATAAAACCTCACAGTTAATTTATTTAAACTATAAATAACAAATATAATAATGTTGTTATTCGAGCTTAAACCTAGATTCCATATAAAACCTGACAATTAAATTATTTAAAATTTAATAAGAGAAAAAATTTGATAAAAATTAATTATATTAATAAGAGTAAATAAGAAACAATATCTTTACGGTCATACCAAAACAAACTTATTAGTAATAATTAAAATAAGAGTAATACTATTCTTACACCCATATTATACACCAATACTTACACCAAACACTGTTCACCGTATTTATACGGTGAACAGTGTTCTTTAAAATAAAATAAGAATTTTTATTTTTGTTTTTAAAATTAAGGACGACATTGTTCATGTACGGACGTGCATTAACCAACTTCATTACTGCATTAACCAAGTTTTCACACTGAATTAACCAAGTTTGATGATTGTTAAAAATTATTTTTAATACCTGGATGTTGCATTAACCAACTTCATTACTGCATTAATCAAGTTTTTACACTGCATTAACCAAATTTGGTGACTACTGTAAAGTACTGTTCATGGGTGTAAGAATAGCATTACTCAAATTTGGTTAATGCAGTGTAAAAACTTGGTTAATGCAGTAATGAAGTTGGTTAATGCAACATCCAGGTATTAAAAATAATTTTTAGCAGTCACCAAACTTGGTTAATGCAGTGTAAAAACTTGGTTAATTCAGTAATGAAGTTGGTTAATGCAACATCCAGGTATTAAAAAAAATTTTTAGCAGTCATCAAACTTGGTTAATGCAGTATAAAAACTTGGTTAATGCAGTAATGAAGTTGGTTAATGCATGTTCGTACATGAACAGTGTCGTCCGTAATTTAAAAAAAATATTATTATTTTATTTTAAAAACACTGTTCACCGTATAAATACGGTGAACAGTGTTTGGTGTAAGTATTGGTGTACAATATGGTGTAAGAATAACATTACTCTTAAAATAAAAAGAAACTATTGGACTAAAGAAACAAACCGACCAACCAATTACCATTCAATAAATTTAACATAAACAAATAAATATATACCTTATTTTCTCATTCTCATCTATAAATAGAAGATATTTTTCTTCTATTGCTTCATTAACCCTCTTTGTTTTCACATATAGACATAAACTATTGATTTATATAAATCATAAGAAAGGATGACAACTACCATTGAACTCCTCGATTGTCAATATCATGTGCCACCAATGACTATAACTCCACGTACATCAACTCCAAATCACTCTCTCTCCCTCACCAATCTTGATGATGCAATGTACATGAGGATTTCTCCCTATTACCTGTGTTTCTTCAAGAAATCTTTGGAGATGGATTCCTTAAAGTCTTCCTTATCAAGAGTTTTAGTGGATTATTACCCTTTAGCTGGGAGGTTAAGGAAAAGCACCGAGGATGAGAACAAGTTGGTGATAGATTGCAATGGAGAAGGTGTTTTGTTTGTTGAAGCTTCAATGGATATTACGATTGAAGAATTACTCACTTCTTCTATGATACCTAATAGCTCATGGAACAAGCTCCATAATGTGAAAGTTCAAAATCTAATAGATATTCCTCCTCTTATAATCCAGGTTAAATCATATATATTATATACACACACATATGCACGCACGTGCGCACACACCTAACCATATTTTTGTTTGTGTCTTCTTTACCAATATTTTAAAAATTTAATTATTTTAGGTGACTAATCTTCGTTGTGGGGGAATGATCTTGTGCGCATCGATCAGTCATAGCTTGTGTGATGGTATTGGCGCTTCACAATTTTTGAATGCTTGGTCTGAGCTTACTAGAAAACCCTTTAGCAAGTTGAAAATTACACCCTTTCATAACCGAAAAATATTGAAAAATCAAGAATCCCCGCAAGTAAAATTCCCTCACCAAATATACACAAAAATCTAACACATTTCAATCTTGAATCATCTGTCACCATGCTATTCAACTTTGGGGAAAACGAGATTCTATGCTTAAAGAAACAATGTATCACAATACCATTCAAACACATCACAAGCTTCGAAGCTATAGCAGCACACATTTGGCGCTCAAGGGTTAAAGCATGTAAGTTGCCTTCATCTTGTATTGTGAAGCTTATTTTTCCTATTGATTTTCGAAAGAAGATGAAAATTCCAAAAGGGTACTATGGGAATGGAATTGTGCTGGCTTGTGCAAAGAGCACTGTTAAGGATTTAGTGGTTGCTAATAACCTAGACCATTGTGTGGAGCTTGTGCAACAAGCCAAAGCTAATGTGAATGAGGAGTATGTTAAGTCAGTTATTGCTATACATAAGGACAAAACAATAAAGCTTGATAGTTCTATAATTTTGAGAATAACTCAATGGAGCAAATTAGGATTGATATATATTGATTTTGGAGAAGGGAAACCTTTGTATGTGGGTTCTTTGAATATGAAATATTGGTGCATGTTTTTGCCGGTTATTGGTGATTCTAATGCAGTTAGAGTGATTTTATCAGTGCCTGAGAATATTATGGAAATGTTTCACCATTACGTGACTGATATAAAGAGTTGGAGAGAAGAAGCATAAGAAGCTAGATGGTGAAGTTAATTAACATTAATATCCAAGTATCTGAATAATAATAATAATGTCACTTCTAATATGTGACTAATATAAAGAGTTGGAGGGAAGAAGCATAAGAAGCTTGATGGTAAAGTTAATTAACATTAATAACCAAGTATCTGAATAATAATAAAAATAATAATAATGATAATAATAATGTCACTTCTAATATGCACTTATTTACATGGCAAGCTTTTTTATTATGATTTATTTTATGTATTAAAAAGTTGTTATCAATGCATAGTTTATTTTGTGTCGAGAGTTATATTAGGAATCAAGTGTACTCAATTTTTTTAATGTTATGTGGTAAGTTATGACTTTTTAATCACTCAATTATACAAATATTATTTCCAAAAAAAATATTAATGAAATTTTCACGTTTGAATATCATATCACTTATATATAATTACAAGGATAAAATTGTAAATTATTATTAAAATCCCTCCCCTGCCCTCGTGAACCAAACATATTTTTAAAAGAAATCCCTCCCCTCCCCTCGTTTGAACCAAAAAAATATATAATTACAAAAAATATCTCCCCTCCCCTCCCCCTCATTTGAACCAAACAGACCCTTAAGATTTTATGTTTCAGCTGCTATTGTAGAGTTAACTTCTTATAAGGCCTGACACGATAGCTTGGAAAAACATTTTAACCCAAAAGAAAGTAAAGAACTGGATGTAGCTAAAATCATAGATAAACATCATTCACATTCTTAGGGCACACGTGGCAACAATCTGCAAAAGAAGGATATTCGAATTTAATATGCAAAGAGAAAAAAAGCAAGGCACTAGAGGACAAAACTCTACGCCATAGTACATTCACTACAGCGCCATGCTATCTTGTTGCTGCAAAGTACGACGCCACCTGAATTCATGCACCACTAGCTTGCCACGCCACACCTTGTCCCCCCAAATGCTGATTGTACCTGATTTTGAAATAGTACGAAATGGAAGAACTAAAGGGGATATTGTTGTTTTCCTTGGGCCATAATGAAAAAATATCCACAAGCCTATGATTAAAGACAACACACAAACCCTAGTGGAAGTTACTATAAAAGGATCTCTTAGAGGAAACGAGGGGAGTTCAACATTTTTAAGATAGAAACACTTAGAGAAAACCAATGAAGGAAGTGAGTTGAACAAAGTAGAGATTCTCTTTCTCATCATTTCAAGTTCATGCTACCAGTATCTTTTGTGACAAAATTCGTCTCTTAGCTGTTGCAAGAAGACGAAGAAGTTACTCTTAGGTTGTTATTTTTTTTAACCGTGTGTTTGAGAATGTTTAGCTTAGGAATCAATATTGTTGTATGTACTAAGCTCACATGACCTAAAACCTTTTATGTTTACAAATGTGAATTAATTAATATAATGTAGTCTTTTGCGTTAAATGATGTGTTCTTAATGCTTTATTTTGTCATGTGTTAAACTTTTATAAATCTGCTTCTTTGATTGATCAACTTAGGAAAAGATACAAGCTTGTTGTTGTGAGAGATCCATCAACAAGTGGATTTCATGATGAAAGTGATGGAAAATAGTAGGATAGAAATAGTTTTTACATAGTCAACCTAGGTTATTTTCCACTCCCCGTGGGTTTGGCATCCTTACTATTTTATCACTTGCTACTTAAAACATACAAGCATACTTGCATGTGACATCACACACTTTCAACCAATAAGTTTTTGGCGCCGTTGTTGGAGAGTTGTCAAAGATAACATTTTGATTTTGTATTAAAACAAATTTTCTTGTTAAACGAGTATTTGAGCTTCCGACGCTTGTTGTACTATGGTGACACGACAGGTGCTTAGCTGTTGCATGCACATGTTATTAAATCTGGTATACATAAGAGATATTGAACATGAGATAACATTCATATTACTTAGGAGATTTCAAGCTATTGGAAACTTACCAAGAAACCCTCCTCACTTTCTTATTTTTGACATATAAGAGGAACTAGATCGAGAAGACAAAGTCATGGTAGACAATAAAATCATTGGCATTGCCAATAATCAAGCAAGAAATATTAGGGATTATGTAGTATTTGATTGCAATGCCATGAACACGAGTATTATTTGATCATAGATTATTGTGGCTCAGTTTGAGTTCAAATCAACGGTGTTTCAAATGTTCCAAGCCATTGGTCAATACTCAGGTGCTGCAAATGAAGATCCACACTTACATTTGAGAAAATTTTGGGAGGTTTCTAGTAACTTCAAGATTCCTAGCATTACAGATGATGCCTTCAGGTTGATGTTTTTTTTCATACTCTCCAAGGGATAAAGCCAATAGATGGCTGAAATCCCTAGAGCCAAATTCCATAGCCACATGGAATGCCCTAGTTGAATTTTTTTAGCTAAGTATTTTCCTTCTGTGAAGAATGCTAAGATGAGAAACAAGATAATTTCATTTAGTCAATGAGATGATAAATCCTTATTTGATGCTTGGGAAAGATTTAAAGAGTTGCTTAGACAATATCCCCACCATGGTATATCGATTTGTATCCAACTTGAAACATTCTATCATGTATTCTTCATTCATCAAGAAACATGCTTAATGCATCTAATGGTGGAGCCTTAGTGTTTAAGTCATATGAAGACGGATACAAGTTGATTGAAAGTATTACACCCAATGCCTATGAATGGCCAGTTATAAGAGCTACTATTGTCTCTGCTCAAAAGAAGCCAGACGGTGTTCCTAAATTTACTGAGACTACAACCCTTATTGCTCAAGTAGCTCAGATTCATCAAATGATGAAAAACATGATGACGAGTCCATAATGACTCATCAGAGGTGGCCTGTGTCTATTTTGGGGGTGCTCACTTATTTGAAGATTGTTCAACAAATCCTGTTTCTGTTAACTACGTGGGAAATAAAAAGTACAACAACCCTTACAGCAAGACTTACAATCTTGGTTGGCGTAATCATCCAAATTTCTCATGAAGCAACAACCAAAACCAACTTAAGCCTCAAGTACCCCCAAGCACCACAAGTTCCACCTAGTTTTTTAACACCAAATTATGTTGTGGCTAATTAAGGGAATTAGTAGCTGGAGAATATTTTGAAGTCCTTCATTCAGGAGACCAAGAACTAGTTTCAAGCTCAAGGTGTGAGCATAAAGAACTTGTAGAATCAAGTCAGGCGAATTGCTTTTGCACTTAGTCCAAGGAATACGGGAGCACTTCCATGCTCCACTGAAACTCCAACATCTACCTCTAGGGCCAAGAGTATTGAAACATGCAAAGTTATCAGGTTAAGTAATAGAAAAGAATGTGAAGGATCAACATCAACAAGAGAGGAATCTCTAAAGGAGAATTTAATTACCCCTGCCACTTTAGAGAAGGAAGTACCTTAATCCACTAAAATTACACTTGTGATGAAGCCTACTGAAGAACATGTAACACAAGAAGGCGCTCCGAAAGCTCATGGCATGACATCTAATCTAGAGAAACAACCAATTCATATGCTAGAGGTTAACATGATATTTTTTAGAAGATAAAGTAAATATAAATTAGTTGTGATAAAGTTTATTTATATATATATATATATATATGTAATACCCGGTATTATATTTAATCGATCACTATTGTTACCAATGTGATTGGTATAAAAGAAGATGGATAAATATGATACACATTCTTACTAATAGGTTTATCATATAGAATTATGCTAATTAGTAAAAATGAGGGAAAATTAGACATTTCCCCACTTAAATTAGAGTTAAGGCTTGTTTGGTCACCTCATTCCCTTCCTTAATTAAAACAAAATTTTGTGAGGGAGAGAAAGAAGAAAGGAAGCGTGGAAAGAAGAGGAAGAGAAGAGTTCCAACTTGGTCCAAGCCCTACTTGCATGCAGCAGATTCTGTCCCAAACCTTGCTTCTATCATCATCTCCATCTTGCTTTCAGCTCTATCATCATCTTCTTCATCTCTAAGGTGAGTCATTAGATAGAAACTATGGGGTTTGCATGTTGGGGTTTCCATTTGGGGTTTAGGGATTGTGAGCAATTATGAATCATGATGCTAACTATGTTATTCTGCTATAATCCTTGCATGCTGATGTTCTTAAATGTATTTGTATGATGCAATTTCGTTGGGACTGTTTTGCAAGTGTAGGGAATCAATCATAGGGTGTTTGGAACTGGTTTAGAGCTTTTAAAACGCAGAAAATTGATTCTGCCACAGGGTATTCAGTTACGGGTCTTTGGGTAACCGATTACTCTATTAAAAATGCAATTTTGGACTGTTTTTAGTGCCAGTAATCAGTTACTGAGTTTGGGTAACCGATTACCCTGGGCGCAGAGGGAAAAAAATCAGCAAACTTCGGAAATTCGTAACTTTTGCGTCGTAAGTCCGTTTCACGCAAACTTTATATTGTTTGAAAGCTAGCGACGTGTACTTTCTAATAAAATTGGTCCCCAAACCAGAATTCTAGATTTAATCATATTTGAACCCCACTTAGTGTGTCGTGTCGAGTGAAATTGAATGTTGCTATTTCCCCTGAGAGCAGTTTCGTTCCGAAAAGGGAACCGATTGTCTCCTTAGTCATGTGAGACTTGTTTAATTGGTATTTAAACATGCTAATGTCATATATGATCATGGATGTGGTAATTTTAATATGTGAATTATGCATGATTAGAATGAATTAATCTCATTGCACTTAATTGCTACATTATGTTTACATGTGAATTATGCATGATTAGAATTAATTAAGCTCATTACATGAGTATATTGTTATTTCCCGTTGTTTCGGTTAAACAAATGGGATTGTTTGCTTGCGTATTTTGGCGCTTGATATGTGTGTGTGCTGAATCGAAGTAGACTAGGTACTAAGTTACGATTTGGACCGCGGGTCCTTGAGTTGTCCGTGGGACTGCCCTGATCATGGATCCTAGAGGCACATACCTGAACTACCGTTGCAGTATGCTTGTGAGGGTCTGGAGGCATTTTACTCACTTGCTGTGTACACACTCGCGTGCTCGGTATGATGGCGTTATGCGGCTAAGTAAGCCTACGCATAACAGGTAAACCATCTCTAGTGATGCCAAGTAGGCTATATCATTAGGTTCCTACCCGGATGGGCTCATGCGTCGAGACGGCGTGTTACACTTGCCGTTAACACCACGTGCGTATAGATGGTTAATGGGACGGTGTCGCCTCTTAGGCAAGGTCACCTCGCAGCCATGTAGGCTTGTGCGAACCCATTTAATCACTCTTGCAGGGTGCTTGTGCAAGTCTCTTGACAAATAGGCATGGGTGAACCCACCGAGGGTGTGTTAGTAACTTAGTAGTGGTATTAACGTACTTCTGGATTCCCCGTTTATGGACGCGGGTTTTGCATACTTGGTTGCTTATATAATTGTATATTTGCATTATTCATCCAATGGCGGATGAATTGTTTTATTTGCTCCGTATTTGTACCGGAAGTGAGGAAAACCCCGAATCAATGGTGGATTCGTCTCTTTTTGTATGTTCCCTATAGATCTGAGCGGACTAATAAGATAGGCGGACTCACTGAGATTTAGTAATCTCATCCCATTCCAATTATATTTTTTTCAGGTGGTTCGAGACAAGATCGTGGTAAGGGAAAGATGGATTAGATCTTTTGGCGATGCTTGGATGTTTCTTTTAGTTTCTTATCGTGCTTACTAGTTCTTGTATTTTGGATATGTACTCTTATGATGTACTTATATTTGGCCATGATACATTCGGCTTATGTGTTCGTGTACTTCTATTTCCGCTGCAAACATTATGTAATTGTTGTCTTATGAACCATATTTAATACTTTATGCATATTATTCTAGACATATATGTGTGGGGTGTTACAGTTGGTATCAGAGCAGGTCGATCCTCGACTTTGCTAAGACGCATCATAATGCAGTACAATTCTGCCTCATATGTGTATGATCAGTATGATTCCTTATGTCTTATTTATGGCATCGAGCCTGATCAACTTGATTCCATGCGTAGGACAGACAGGGAGATGGCTGAGCAACGCAGAGGTCCCGGGAGGCCCAGAACTAGGAACGTGGAGCCCGAGCAAGTAACTGGAAGTGCAGGTGTGCCTTGGCAACAGATGATGCAGCAGATGATGCAGCAAAATCAGATGATGGCTCAAATGATGCAAGGCATGCATGGACAACAACCTCCTACTCAAGTTCCCGTTCCTCAAGCTGCAGCTGGACCAGACTTTCGTGCTTTCTTCAGGATGGATCCTCCAGAATTTGTTGGCGGACTTGACTCTCTTTTGGCCCATGATTGGTTAGCTGGTATGGAAAGGGTGTTCCAAGCTATTCAGTGTACTGAAGAAGAAAAGGTGATCTTTGCTACTCAGAAGATGAAGGGACCGGCTCTTAGGTGGTGGAACACTGCATCTACCTATTTCACCACACAAGAGATTCCTAAGGATTGGAAACACTTTAAAGTAGCATTCTTGGAGAAGTATTTCCCTAATAGTGTGAGGACTCAGAAGGAGCGAGAATTCCAGAACTTCAAGCAAGGTGACATGTCTGTTTCTGAATATGCGGAGAAGTTCGAGGACTTGGCTGATTATTCCCGACAAGCTGTTTATGCTCCGGATGAACTATGGAAGATTGACCAGTTCATGATGGGTTTAAGGGCCGACATTGCTCATAGTGTATCCCAAAGAGAGTTCACTACTTATGCTGAATGTCTAAGACAATGCTATGTTGCTGAAAACAGTTTGAAAAGGGTTCAAGAAGAGAGGAACCAGAACAGGACTAATTTTAGGGAGCAAGGAAGATCTACTCAACACTTGAGGCCCCGTAATCCTCCACCAAAGATGAAGCAAGGCCACGGTGACCGATTCCCTCGACCTCCCTTTTGTGACAAGTGTAGGAGGAAGCACACTGGAAGTTGTGAGATTTCTTCTGTTAGATGTTATGAGTGTGGCGAGCAAGGTCACGTAATAAGGAACTGCCCGAAGAAGAGAGCTCCTGAAAAGACTGCAGGTCGTGTGTACACCCTGGATGCAAGAAAGGCTAAAGGAAACAACAATCTCATTGCGGGTACGTGTTATGTTAACAACCAACCTTTATGTGTTCTAGTCGATTGTGGAGCTACTCATTCTTTTGTCTCTACCGAGTGTGTTTACCGACTTGGTTTGGAAGTTATTCCATTAACCGAACCCATGATTATTTCTTCGGCGACGGATGATACTGTGGAAGCTCGACTGATTTGTAAAGACTGTTCAATGTCTTTTAATGGTTGAGACTATCCAATTGATCTAATTTGCTTACCCCTCAAGAGGCTTGATGTTATTCTAGGGATGGATTGGTTGTCTCTTAATTCGGTGTATATTGGTTGCAAAGAGAAGGCCATATTCATTCCTGCAGAAGAGACTTCTTCCGATGATGCAATTACCAAGTTGATAGAAGGTACGATCAGCGCGGTTAATTACCTCTTTTCTCAAGAAAGATCCTTTCTTTTAGTTCTTTTTAAGGAACCTTCTGTAAGGGTAGAATTTCATGAGATTCCCGTGGTTTGCGAATTTCCTGATGTATTTCCTGAGGATATCACTTCTCTTCCTCCAGAAAGGGAATCGGAATTCTCAATTGATCTTATTCCTGGAACAACCCCAGTTTCCATCACTCCATATATGATGTCTCCTATTGAACTCAGAGAACTGAAGAGCCAATTAGAAGAGCTTCTTGCTAAGCATTTTATCCAACCCAGTGTTTCTCCATGGGGAGCTCCTGTTCTTTTAGTAAAGAAGAAAGACGGAAGTATGCGCTTGTGCATCGATTATCGTCAGCTGAACAAAGTTACCATAAAGAACAAATATCCATTACCATGGATTGATGACCTCCTAGATCAGTTGAAAGGAGCCAGTGTGTTCTCGAAGATTGATCTTAGGTCAGGATACCATCAAATCCGAGTGAAGAGCTCAGATGTACCTAAGACTGCATTCAGGACCCGATATGGTCACTACGAGTTTTTAGTTATGCCATTTGGTGTGACTAATGCTCCGGCAGTTTTCATAGATTACATGAATCGAATTTTTCAACCATATCTAGACCAGTTTGTGGTGATTTTCATTGATGATATTCTTGTGTATTCTCGTACTCTCGAAGACAATGAAGAGCATCTGCGGATTGTGTTGTCTACTCTTCGAGAGAAGCAATTGTATGCCAAGTTCAGTAAGTGTGAATTTTGGCTATCCGAAGTAAGTTTCCTCGGTCAAGTCATCTCAGGAGGAGGCGTGGCAGTAGATCCTTCTAAAGTAGAAGCAGTGGTGAATTGGGATCGACCAAAGAGTGTGACTGAAGTCAGAAGCTTCCTAGGTTTGGAAGGTTATTATCGAAGATTTATTATGGGGTTTGCTAAGCTAGCCTTACCATTGACGAAGCTTACCCGTAAGGAAGTTGCTTTTGAATGGAATTCCGAATGTGAGCAGAGTTTTCAGAAGCTTAAGAAGAAGTTGACTACTGCACCCGTGTTAGTGATTCCAGACCCAAACCGATCATATGAAGTGTTCTGTGATGCTTCTAAGAAAGGTTTAGGAGGAGTGTTGATGCAAGATGGTCAGGTGGTAGCGTATGCATCTCGGCAGTTGAGATCTCATGAAGAGAATTACCCGACCCATGATCTTGAGCTTGCTGCAATAGTTTTTGCACTCAAAGTGTGGCGGCATTACTTGTATGGCATTCACTTTGAGATGTTCAGTGATCATAAAAGCTCAAGATACCTTTTCGACCAGAAGGAGTTGAATATGCGACAAAGGAGATGGATGGAATATCTTAAAGATTATGACTTTGAATTGAAGTACCATCCAGGAAAGGCTAATAAAGTGGCAGATGCCTTGAGTAGGAAGGAATTTCGAGTTGCGGAGTTGATGATGTTAGAACATGGATTATTGGAAAGGTTTTGGAATCTTAACCTCCAGTTTGAATGGACGCGCAATGGCTTGTTGATTAGTAACTTGAGCTTCCAGAATGAACTACGAGAAAGAATTCGGATATCACAAGAACGTGATGAACAATTGCAAGCGAGCATAAGCATGTTTGATTTCGTTAGAGCACCTGATGGAGTAATCTTGTTTAAGCAAAGAATGTGCATACCAGATGATTCTGAGTTGAAGCGTTTGATTCTTGATGAAGCACACAAGAGTAGATTTTCTATTCATCCTGGATCGACCAAAATGTATCAAGACTTGAGGAAAGACTTTTGGTGGCCAGGAATGAAGAAGGAGATCGCAGAGTATGTATCGCAATGTTCCATTTGTCAACAAGTTAAGATTGAACATCAGAGGCCAGGAGGAATGTTACAACCACTGGAGATACCAACGTGGAAATGGGATTCCATCTCCATGGATTTCATTGTGGGATTACCTCGTACTCGAGGCGGGTATGATTCTATATGGGTAATAGTGGACAGGTTGACTAAGTCTGCTCACTTTTTACCTGTAAAGACAACTCACAAGGTGATTCATCTTGCAAGGCTTTTCATAGCGGAGATTGTACGGTTGCATGGTGTGCCATCTAGTATAGTGTCCGATCGTGATCCAAAGTTCACTTCGAGATTTTGGAAGATGTTTCATAAGGAATTAGGGACTAGACTAGATATGAGTACATCTAACCATCCTCAATCCGATGGACAGACGGAGAGGACAATCCAGACGATAGAAGATATGTTGAGAGCCTGCATTTTAGAAGAAGGTGGGAGTTGGAAGGATCATTTGCCATTGGTAGAGTTTGCATATAATAACAGTTACCATGCTAGTTTGGGTATGGCTCCCTATGAGGCTCTGTACGGGAGAAAATCTCGATCACCACTATGTTGGGCCGAAGTAGGGGAGAAGAGTGATCTTGGACCGGAGATCATACAAGAAACTACCGATAAAGTCAAGATGATCCAGAATAATCTCAAGAAAGCCCAAGACCGACAAAAGAATTATGCGGACAAGCGCAGGAGACCTTTAGAATTTGAAGTTGGTGATCATGTGTATTTGAAGGTCACTCCAAGATTGAGGTTGGGAGGACCGTTCAAAACGCGAAAGCTCAGTCCGAGGTATGTGGGACCATATCAGATTATGAGCCGGGTAGGTGAAGTGGCTTATCAGTTAGCATTACCACCTTCACTATCCGGGCTGCATGACGTATTCCACGTATCTCAGCTCCGAAAGTTCGTGCCCGATACTTTTCATCCTATTCTTCCGGATCCTGTTGAAGTAGAACCAGATCTTTCCTATGATCCTCAACCTTGCCGTATCTTGGAGCGTGCTAGCAAGTCTCTACGGAGTAAGGAGATACCTATCGTGAAAGTGATGTGGGATGAGGCGCGTCCAGAGGAAGCTACGTGGGAGCTTGAGTCAGAGATGCGGGAATCCTATCCTCACTTGTTTTGGTAAGTTTTTGAATTCGAGGATGAATTCTAATTAAGGGGGGGGAGAATGTAATACCCGGTATTATATTTATTCGATCACTATTGTTACCAATGTGATTGGTATAAAAGAAGATGGATAAATATGATACACATTCTTACTAATAGGTTTATCATATAGAATTATGCTAATTAGTAAGAATGAGGGCAAATTAGACATTTCCCCACTTAAATTATAGTTAAGGCTTGTTTGGTCACCTCATTCCCTTCCTTAATTAAAACAGAATTTTGTGAGGGAGAGAAAGAAGAAAGGAAGCGTGGAAAGAAGAGGAAGAGAAGAGAAGAGTTCCAACTTGGTCCAAGCCCTACTTGCATGCAGCAGATTCTGTCCCAAACCTTGCTTCTATCATCATCTCCATCTTGCTTTCAGCTCTATCATCATCTTCTTCATCTCTAAGGTGAGTCCTTAGATAGAAACTATGGGGTTTGCATGTTGGGGTTTCCATTTGGGGTTTAGGGATTGTGAGCAATTATGAATCATGATGCTAACTATGTTATTCTGCTATAATCCTTGCATGCTGATGTTCTTAAATGTATTTGTATGATGCAATTTCGTTAGGACTGTTTTGCCAGTGTAGGGAATCAATTATAGGGTGTTTGGAACTGGTTTAGAGATTTTAAAACGCAGAAAATTGATTCTGCTACAGGGTATTCGGTTACGGGTCTTTGGGTAACCGATTACTCTGTTAAAAATGCAATTTTGGACTGTTTTTAGTGCCAGTAATCGGTTACAGAGTTTGGGTAACCGATTACCCTGGGCGCAGAGGGAAAAAAATTAGCAAACTTCGGAAATTCGTAACTTTTGCGTCGTAAGTCCGTTTCGCGCAAACTTTATATCGTTGGAAAGCTAGCGACGTGTACTTTCTAATAAAATTGGTCCCCAAACCAGAATTCTAGATTTAATTATATTTGAACCCCACTTAGTGTGTCGTGTCGAGTGAAATTGAATGTTGCTATTTCCCCTGAGAACAGTTTCGTTCCGAAAAGGGAACCGAATGTCTCCTTAGTCATGTGAGACTTGTTTAATTGGTATTTAAAAAATGCTAATGTCATATATGATCATGGATGTGGTAATTTTAATATGTGAATTATGCATGATTAGAATGAATTAATCTCATTGCACTTAATTGCTACATTATGTTTACATGTGAATGCTATATTGTGATGAGACATGAGTATATTGTTATTGCTCGTTGTTTCGGTTAAACAAATGGGATTGTGTGCTTGCGTAGTTTGGCGCTTGATATGTGTGTGTGTTGAATCGAAGTAGACCAGGTACTAAGTTACGATTCGGACCGTGGGTCCTTGAGTTGTCCGTGGGACTGCCCTGATCATGGATCCTAGAGGCACATACCTGAACTACCGTTGCAGTGTGCTTGTAAGGGTCTGGAGGCATTTTACTCACTTGCTGTGTACACACTCGCGTGCTCGGTATGATGGCGTTATGCGGCTAAGTAAGCCTACGCATAACAGGTAAACCATCTCTAGTGATGCCAAGTAGGCTATATCATTAGGTTCCTACCCGGATGGGCTCATGCGTCGAGACATCGTGTTGCACTTACCGTTAACACCACGTGCGTACAGATGGTTAATGGGACGGTGTCGCCTCTTAGGCAAGGTCACCTTGCAGCCATGTAGGCTTGTGCGAACCCATTTAATCACTCTTGCAGGGTGCTTGTGCAAGTCTCTTGACAAATAGGCATGGGTGAACCCACCGAGGGTGTGTTAGTAACTTAGTAGTGGTATTAACGTACTTCTGGATTCCCCGTTTATGGACGCGGGTTTTGCATACTTGGTTGCTTATATAATTGTATATTTGCATTATTCATCCAATGGCGGATGAATTGTTTTATTTGCTCCGTATTTGTACCTGAAGTGAGGAAAACCCCGAATCAATGGTGGATTCGTCTCTTTTTGTATGTTCCCTATAGATCCGAGCGGACTAATAAGATAGGCGGACTCACTGAGATTTAGTAATCTCATCCCATTCCAATTATATTTTTTTCAGGTGGTTCGAGACAAGATCGTGGTAAGGGAAAGATGGATTAGATCTTTTGGCGATGCTTGAATGTTTCTTTTAGTTTCTTATCGTGCTTACTAGTTCTTGTATTTTGGATATGTACTCTTATGATGTACTTATATTTTGGCCATGATACATTCGGCTTATGTATTCGTGTACTTCTATTTCCGCTGCAAACATTATGTAATTGTTGTCTTATGAACCATATTTAATACTTTATGCATATTATTCTAGACATATATGTGTGGGGTGTTACAATATATATATATATATATATATATATATATATATATATATATATATATATATATATATATATATATATATATATATATATATATATATATATATATATATATATATATGGCAAATTGATAACAAGTTGCATCACTAACCCTTTAGATGACAAAACCATTTTTCTTGACCTAAGAGATACAAATTTGCTATTTATTAACCGTTGGACTCTATATAAAAGATCATCTACTTGTGGTGCTAACAAATCAAAAGTGTCAGAGAAAAATGGTATATGAGAACATGTTGATTGTTAGAACACGCTTTCTTATGTTTGACCACTTTACTTAAAGCAATTTTGAGAGCTAACAAAACATTCCTAACAAGATCATGTCGGTATTTGAAGCTTGGAAGCTTTATACAATAAATTTCTTGTTTTCCATATGTATCAAAACACGACAAACTTCATCAATAAGAAATAATGAAATTATAAAGGAGTATTTTAGAAAATTATGATACTCCACCAATGATATATGTTGGCCTACACCATCCATAAAAATAAGAAGAATACTTTTTTATTATTTGCAGTTTATAATGATCTTAGAAATATGTACTACTAACTACATATTCTTAATTAAGACTTAAATTCGGCATTCATAAAAAATCACTTTAAAGATGATATCGAAGAAAAATGATAAAAAAGTTAGATCATTACACTTGTTTACTTAAAGCAATTTTTCTGGTGTAGTATTTTTGTAATGATATGAATAATATAAATAAAAGGAATTATAAGCAATATGCATAATTAAAAAGAATTGTTTTACTTGAATAGAGTTAGAGTTTTATTGATTGCTCTGTTATACTCCCAATTCTTTGAAAACCGAATATCCATAGGAATGGTTTTGAAATTTGAAAATAAATACTTTAGTTTTCAAATAAAAGTTATTATTGTTTAAAATAAAATAGGCATTGTATTGAAAGTGGCCCTTAAGATTAAATATTATTATCGTATTCATGTGCTAATTTTGTGTGTAATAAATGACCATATAAAAAAGGACATGTGAGTTGGAGAAAAAAATAAAATTTTAACAAATGCAATTGTAAAAATTTAAATATAAATGAAAAATATGAAATAATTTACTTAATTGTAAATTTAACAATAATTATATAGAAAACAATGATCCACAAAAAAATGTTTAAGATAGGTTAAGAACACAATAGCAAAATTGGGTCAGGTAATTTAATAATTGACGGTCCAACAACAATTAAAAGAAAATGTTATAGATCACTATGGTTTAATTATAAATGAAAAATGATCATATAAATTCAATTATATTAAATAATCATATAAAAAAATACTATAAGATGGAGATAATAAAAATGAAATATTAACATTTAAAAATAAAAATTATCTCTCAATTAATAGTAATTGTTGATTAAAATAAAATAGCTACTATGTTGATAATGACCCGTGAAATAAAAAAATAATTTGATGCGATATAAAATATATTTAAAAACAAATGTAAAATAAACAATAATCATGGAAATTTAATTGTATTAAATAATGATAAAAAATCGTGAGATGGAGAAAAAAAATAAAAATAAAGATATTATCTCTCAAATAAAGACAATGATTGATTAAAATAAAATAGACATTATGTTGATAGTGACCCGTGAGATAATAAATAAATAAATAGAGAAAAAAAATTAAAATGAAAGTAAGAAAGTGTGAAAAAATGCGAGAGAAATTTGAAATTTTAATTAAGATAGAGAAAATGTGTAATGATCGATTAAAAAAAAATTAAATATTGAGTTGATAGTGGCCCGTGAAATAATTAAATATTTTTGGGAATAATAATTAAATGATCGATTATTAATATTTTTTGCGATAATAGATAAATGTAGAAAAATTAAAATGAAAGTATAGAAAAATGAAATGTGAAAGAAATTTGAAATTTTTAGTAAGATTAAAATTTAAAAATAGATTATTAATATTTTTTGTGATAATAAATAAATTAAGAAAAATTAAAATGAAAGTAAGAAAGTGTGGGAAAATGAAATTTAAATATGACTTCCATCATCCATGGCTTACATGTGATGTCATCATTCATGCAATAAAGTTGTAGGGAGAATGTTATTTAATTCGGACCAATGAAAAGCTAACACTTGGGGCATTCATTCAATAAAGTTGAAAGAGTGAATACTTAATTTGTTAGTTACAAAAATGACCTTTTATTAGTGCAAATAAATTTTGGTAAAAGGGTAATTTAGGCAATTTAGTCAATCTATTATTAATAAATAGATAGTAGATAGATAGTAGATTATCTTTAAAGTTGTATGCGAATATACTATAAACATCTTGGTAGACTCTTTTCTTAATGTCAAATAATAAAGTGTAGAAAAATATTTTTTTTAGTTCATAGACTAAATAGTGATAGCTATTATTAACTATACATATATACATATACAGGGTTGAATCTGTGAGGATAAGGTTCAACCTAACAATATCGCCTTTCATAGATAAATTTAAATTTGAATTTTAAAAAAAAAATATTTATATTTATATCAATAGTACTCAAAATTGAACTTTTTTTCTCAAGAATCAAGTTCCATTAGATGAACAGTAATCAATCAGAGCCAAAAGTCTGAATATGTTTTCCCAAAAATTGACAAGAGTTACAATACAAGACTCAAGTTTATCCTTTATCCTATATACAAAGACAAGGTAACCTTTCTTTGAAATACAAAAGTTTCAATATAGCGCAGAGAAAATCAAAACATGCACAAAATAAACTCAAAACAACAACACATCAACATGTCTCTCAGCATTCCACACCACATTGTTTGAGTATAGGACCATTTTGCTTAGGCAAGAAAGGATCAATCCTAACCCAAATCAATGAGAAAATTGATGCCAAAAGGATTGACCAAAGCACCACAATAGTAGGAGTCCTGTTTTGTTTTCCCATGAGACCTTTAAGGAAAGGATATAAATGAACAATGACCCAAAATGCAAAGAACAGTTTCCCAAATAAAGGTCCCCAAGAACCATAACCATTGTTAATTGCATCGGACACACCGGCCACGACTCCGACAATGTTCAAGATTATAAGAGTGGTTGGTGGAATGAGAAGAGTAGTCCATTTGAAGAGATATAACTCTCCGAATTCAGCATCATCTGCTGCTTTTGCTGTCACAGTGAAGTTTGTGTCTACTCCTGCAAGAACCTTGAGCAGACCTTGAAACACTGCGAAAAGATGCGCGGATACACCTCCAATCACCCAAAATTGCTCGTTTCTCCACCAGTCTTCGATGGCAACTCCACTCCATCGAAGCTCGAGTACTCCCGTTAAAATGATTGAGATAAACAACGCCATAAACCAAACACTAGCAAGGTTGGTCAGCTACACAGCAAAAAAAAAACACCTTACGTAAATACATATATTAAGCGCATACGCAAACAAAGCGCGATATGATCATAAAAGTTTGTAGCGGTTTGCTTACCGTTGGAATGATGAACTTTCCGGTCAGGAGGCAAACGGCTGGAATTGTGCAGTACGCGATCAAAGGGATTGAAGTGAAAGGATAAACGATCGTATTAGTATACGCGAGCCTCTCTAGATACTTCAATTTTCCTCCATAACCATACCAAAGTGGACAATGGCGACTCATGAAGATCTCGACAGAACCAAGAGCCCATCGCAGAACTTGATGCAACCTATCTGACAGATTGATTGGCGCAGATCCCTTGAATGCAGGTCTCTTTGGCATACAATATACCGATTTCCATCCTCTACAATGCATCTTGAATCCAGTTAAGATATCTTCTGTGACCGAGCCATAAATCCATCCAATCTGTAATGGAAACAAAATTGTTCTCAAAATGACTCATAGAATAACAATCCTTGTTCAAAAGATACAAAAAAATGCAAACAAAGAACGCGTAGTTTTACCTCTTTTCCCCAATCAGTCTTCTCTTCATAGCCACAACTTATGTTATGAATGGCTTCCTTAACCAATGATTGAGTGTTTGTGCCTTCAGGGAGTCCTCCATTTTCCATCAAAGTTGAAGCAATGAAAACCGGGGACTGTCCAAATCGTTTCTCGAAACTTTTCTGTGACATGAGTGATGATTTCTCTAGCTCCTCATACCCTTCTAGTCCTTCTTCAATCTCTTCAAGATCAAACATGGAACCAGAACCTTTTCTAACATAATCTTTTCCCCCCATTTTCTTCTTCTTGTAAAATCTACTGAAGAGACCTCTTCCATTTGTTCCTGACTTCTTTTTTGATTTGGTTTTCCTCGAACCGCAACAAAAGCAACACCATTTAGGCCAACAGTCACATGTCATCTTTGGCCTTTTCTCAGAAACTGGTGGATCATATCCATATAATGCTTGTCTGTTGAACACGGTTCCCGTACCGACGTACACTGGACCTTGGATTCCATCAAGCCCTTTCATATTGATCTGTGAAAAAAATAACAGTTAAGGGTCATTTTTTATAATACAATTTACATGAAGAAAATTTCAGTTGAAGTTAAGGAGAATGATTCTTACATCAAAGAAGACAGTGTTACGATTAGCATATCGATCGTGACGATCAATACCGTCAAATCTTTGAGGAAATTGGACATAGCAGAGTTTCTTCCCTAGCTGAGGATCCATTAGGAAGCACATGGCTTCTCTAAGAGCCTTGCTATTGTTGATGTAGTGATCACAATCAAGATTCAACATGAATGGTGCATTTGTAAGCACAGCAGAAACTCGAACCTTTTGAGGATAAACAAAAGTTATAAACAGGTTCCTAACATTTAAGTTCTGCAGGAACTAAACTAAACCGAACAAAACAAAATCTAGTATTTGAGCTTACCAAAGCATTCATGGCACCGGCTTTCTTATGATGTGGATAACCTGGACGTTTTTCACGCGAAATATACACAAGTTTTGGCAGTTCCTTGCCTTCCACGTCAAGTGCACCAGCACTTCCTAAGTAAACCTGCAAAAGGCAAGTTTAGGACTACGTTAAAACTTTCTTCGATGAAATTTGAATAAAGTCTCGTAAATGTTATAAAACCAAACTCTTACTACCAAACTGACACCTTAACATTAAGATGATGAAAAGTGCCAAACCTGAATCATTCCTGGATGATCGCGGGTGTTGTTGCCAGGCCATGGAGTTCCATCTTGCATAACCCAACCCTCTTCTGGTTTCTTCAAAGCCTTTGCCACTAAAGCATTAATTTTCACTTTAAATTCTTCATATTCTCTCTGTCATGAAGCAAACACATAAGAGTTATTATAAGCACTTATATGATAAGCGCTTATGCTATAAACACTTCATAAATCATATCTTTATAGCTCACCTTCATAGACCTTCTTTCCTTGACAAAAGTAGGCTGAACCTTATCCTTCAAGTAATCAATTTTCTCCGAAAAATAGTACTCCGGTGCCCTTGGTTCGATACTATACTTTTTACAAAAAGGAACCCACCTTCTCGCAAATTCGGAAGTTTCAGCCAAACAATCGAACAAAAGCATAGAAGCACCATCGTCCGAGACATATGCTGTGACTTTCTCAACAGGGTAGTCAACAGAAAGAATCGACAGAACAGTGTTTGCTGTTATAATAGGCGGTTCTTTCAAAGGATCAACAGAACTAACAAAAACATCAACGGGCGAAAGTTGGTTCGGTTCACCTTCACGCTCAAATCTTATAGATAAACGGTCTAAGTAAGTTTCGCGCGTGATTGGTAGCCATTTCGGAAACTGATCAAGAATCCATGACAGTGCAAACCATATTTCACATATGACTGATATGAGCCATAAAGGATATGCATCATATGCCGGTGTTAAGATACGGAAGCGGAAGAAGAATACTAGAATTACTAGTCTCATCACAATTACGATACGGTATGGATTGATTAAGCTTGATGGTATTGGAACTTTGCGCCATAACGGTTGTCTTGCTTCAGTTATACTGTCACAAAATCAAACAAAATTTAGAGAACAATCTTTTACAAGTTGATATGCTTGATTTCTTTTCGAATAGAAGTGATTACTTACAGAAACTCATCTTCTTCAACTTGGTCTTCTTTGCCATCCTCTTTGTTTAGTAGACCTCTCTTTTCTTGTCTTACTTTCCATTTTTCTACTCTCTCTTGCCATTCTGCATTGCTCAGAGATTCCTTCTCAGCCTCAAAATCCTTGCCAGCAACTGCATAGGAATAGAATGGAGTATGTGAAATAACATATACAATAAAGGATAATTGGTGTATGTAAATTCTAGCTCAACTGGCAGAAACTGTATTGCTAGGTTGAAGGCTGGGTCTGAACCCTGGTACTCGCGGTCGTGTGTGTGAGTTTCTAGTGGTTATTACCACTGTCTTACATAGCAAGAAAAAATTAAAGGATAATTGGTAATTTGTATGCACAATTGTGATTTCAAAATTTAACAATGTTCTTACCACTTCCAGCATAAGAAAAAGCTTGTCCAGAATTCAATTTCGGTTGATTGTAGTCCGAATTTTCCTGAAAACAATCACAACATGTCCTTAGTTTCGATCAATACTAATTGTCTAATTCATTTCTGTTAATTTTTTTCAAGTTAATTTCATATTCATGATTCTGCTTTAATATCATTCAAAGAAATTACCACATGATTAACATCGCGGTTTTGGTCTAGATCATCGTGATGGTTCTTGATTGGAAACTCGTCTTCAAAATCATCTCCATCAAGGTTCTCCTCTTCATCTCCAACCACTCTTGGACAACCTGCAAGGAAGTCACCATAATCATAACCAGGCCTTATTTGAGATTGTGCAAAGCAGGCTACCGCACATGACTAAAAATTTGTGATTGGTAAACTGTAGCTAAATAAGGTCTCTTGTAATATTTGCCACTGTTAAACCATTGTTAAATAGGTTTTCTAATTGTTTTGTCATGTTAAACCGTAACTAACCTACTCAGGACCTCCAAACACTTAAGACGGCTCTGATCATAACATTCATATATTTGAACATGTATTTTACAAAACAACATTATGACATATATATCTAAACACCAAGAGATCTGATTGAAGGCTAACTAACCTTTATGGCGCTTATAGCGAGTGTTGCATTGAGGACAGCATTGATTCCCTTCACTCCTCTCATACTCATAACAAGGTTTACAAACAGGAAATCCACACACATGACAAGCCACAAAAATCTCTCCATTTTCCTTACATCCAATCTCATCACCACAAACTCGACATATCTTCGATGAAGATTTACCTGCAGGAGGAGTAGTCTTATGCTACAAAAACAACAAAAACACATGCAAATGTAAGAATAATGTTTTTCATACTACTATGCAACGTATTAACATGAAAGAATGAAAAAGGCAATAAACCTCATCAGAGTCATGTGAGAAATGAGAATTCGAGCCAGTGATCAAACCAGCCATGGTGTTTGAAGCCATGGCAAGAAGCCAAAGTTAGTAACAAAGTAGATAGAAAGAAGAGTGTACAAGAATAGAGTTATATAACAAACGATAGGTTGAGAGTAAGACATCAAAATCATGGTAGAGGTAATTCATCTGTACCAAACTGTGAGTTGGAGGGTCATAGCATCATAGGTTTGAGTCTAAGAAACGTTATATTGTTTGTTGTGGAAGGCTTTTCTTTATTTATTAACATTGCTTGGATTTAAAGTTGGTGTCTTTTTCTAGTTCTTCATACTTAGCATGATGATTAAGATACGTGTTGTTTGTTTCATATTTTATATAATTATGATGGTTATAATGTCACGTTCTAGCCTTTAATTTTCAGATTGTAATAATAAGTAGAAAAATTGAAGACCTTCTATGGAGGATTTTTTCTAGCTCTCAATAGTAGTTCATGATACACATTGGATACTAAGGAGTTGTAATGTCACATCTCACATTTCTTAGCTCACAATTTAATGGAAAAATATCATATAATAGTCACAGTAAGATGTCAAATTCAAAGTTCCATGAAGGAACATAGTAAGTAAGCATGCAATTCGAAGATATTTTGAAAAAATGGGTATAAACCATAGCATTTTAATCGGAAATTTTGAAAAAGTTGGTATAATTATATGGGTGTATTTAGGATTTCTTAAAAAATACAGTAAAACACAATATCTAGGGTCAGATTTTTCAAAATCCGATAAAAAATGCATGCGTTTGTACCGAATATTTCAGCACTATATAGAAAATCGGGTAAAAACATATAAAAAAAAGGCAAAAAAAAAAACATATTTGTCAATATTCGTACAATTCCAAAATGTTTTACGATTTTTTTGAAAAATTCAAAATGTTAATTCTATTTTTACAATTTTACTTGTTTTTTAAAAGGATATTTTGGTGAAATTTTCCAAAGTATAGGAAATGTCAAGTATAATAATCACAACTCGTTTTCTTCAATTTTCAAAGATGGAATTGGCAACTTAAAATTCTTGATACAATTCTTAGTTGGGCTTGGGCCTACAGTCTTGCTAAATTCACCCTTCTCTTTTCTTTCTTTTGACACCCCTTTTTTCCTTTTTTATTTATTTATAATTTTAAAGCTTTGTTAGAAATGAAAAATAGCTCACATCCTTTTTAACATATTTTTAACAAAATTGTAATTTCTATTTTTAATGTCATAGTGTATATTTATTGAGGTAGGTTGGTAAAACTCACGGTGACATGTGATTTTGCTGAAACTAAAAAGTGGAGATTTTATAAAATCACAGTGATTCATTCTAATTTTGTCATACTCACGGCGATGCCAAATAAAAGCCAAGCTTATTAAAGATATTTCTAATGAAGACGGAAATATGTCTTAATATTTTCAGTTGAACTAGTTAGAATCATAAGTTATTTGATAACAATGCGTAGTCCGTATGAGTGAAAAAGGGAAAAAATATTGAGTTGAGAAAATTTAAATTTACTTAACTATCACATACACAGAATAATTTATGATTCAATCAAATCTAAATCTTCTTAAAAATCTATAACAATGTTCAGTATAATACTAAATTTACTCTGAAGTTTATCCAACTAAATAAAGAAACACTTCTCAAACAAATAAATGTATGCACATTTCCCTCTTCAACCACAATTCACAATGCTTACTTTCATCTCAATTTCTTCAAACCTTCATCAATTCACCATACTCTGATCCACCGCGACGAAAACATTCGCAGTAACCACTTCATTCGTTTCAATCACAACGCGATTATCCGACACATTCCTAATCGCATGACTAGGAAAACTCTCACCTGTTGAACTCAATGAGTATTGCACATTTTTAATAAGGTTAGGAAAAAGAAGAACATTGTTGAAATCAACATTCCATAATGTTCCATTCCCTTGCATAGACATTTTCGCAACGGTCGCCTTTATATTCATTCCTCTCGCAATGTTCCTATCAACAATAACTTGATCAATTTGATGAAAAGGACTATTAGACTTATCCAAATGAACAATCTCAACACCTTGATCAGATCCAGAAAACATGTTATCGACAATAGTAACACCGTTTACTACACCGGTCATAGATTTCAACACAATGTTAGCGTCACCGAGGAAGAAGCTACTCGAAATATGAAGCTGAACAGGATCCTCAGCGACAATACTAGTGTAATCCATGTAAGAGTTCACAATTCTTGTTTGTGTTAAACCAGGTAGTTTCAAATAAATTCCAGTCCCGCCGAATCCGGTGGCCTTATTGTAACAATGTACACCAGAAAATATATTGGCTTGACCGGTGACCATGATTCCTATTTGAGCCGAGAAAATCACAACATCGGTGACAGCGTTATCATTACCTTGGAGGTTTATAGCCGTTCCTGAGAAGTTTCTTTCGGTTCTATCGCCTCCCGCGGTTATGTGTTGCCCGAGGAACGAGTTTCTTATGTATGTTTCATGGCCACTTTGGACTAAAATTCCATTTGTGGTGAAATGTGTAATGTAACAGTTGTCTATGTTTGTTCTGAGTGAGTTTATGACTGAAATGCCCCCTCCTCTAAAGTTTGAATCTAGTAAAAGATCCTTGAGAGTTATGTACTCAAAATTGTAGGAAGCACTTTCATTAGAAGAGGTTGATGATAAATCAATAATGTAGCCATCTATAGGAAAATCATCTGAGGCTTTTACTGTTCCTCCATGTATCTGTTTTTCAAATCAATTTGAAGTGTCAAAAGGGTAGAATTGGTAAACATAAGAACTAGTCATATTCAATTTCTTGGTTTAGTTATACCAACTGCTTCACCATCATGACTAAAACATGCTAAATTGAGACTACCTTGTCTAAAAAAAATTCAATTATAGCACAATCCTTAAAGTCTTAAAACACTGCCAATTGTCAAATAATGACGAGAAGTGTGTAAAATTTGGTAGTTGCTTTTCATATAGTCAAAAAGTACAATATTTCTCGAGCCTAAGTGATCTTACTAGGCTCGAAAGATTTTGCAATTGCACGTAGAGATATCTGATTTATATAAAAAATAGTATGATGTATGAATTAAGTTAGCGAATGCAAGAGTTTCTATATACCATGAGATTTCCGACGCCGGATACCGGAAGCGTGAGTGGCCGACGGATCAAGTAATTTCCACCTTCAAGATTAATCTGGGCACCTCCAAGGTTGTTGATACCTTCCATCAAATGTCCTTCACTTTGAACATTGGCTGCATCTGCTATGGCTGCAAGGATAGCTTCTGTACTATCTGAATTTCCTGTTGGGTCTGCACCATAAGATGTCACATGGAATACTCTTGGATTGTTCATACCCTACATAACATGAAAAAACATCAAACCTTTGATATTTTCTACAAAACTTAGAAAAGTGTATGTAGCCCTGCACAGAGTTGTCTCAAGTTTTTAGAGACTCATTAGTAAATTTTAGACCCTGTGCGGCTTGTACGCCCTTAAAGACGGTTATGGACCTACAACTAAACAAAAACCAAAGCTCAATGTTGTACGTGCATGATTGAATTTACCTCACTTGGCTGAGAAGAAGGAGAAGGAGACAAGGAAGAAGATGGAGTTGAAGCAATGGAATCATGTCTTGTTAAAGAGGCTTTCAAAGACTGCAACCTACGTATTGTTTCATGATAGTTTCCATCAGAAACTTTCCTAACATGAAAACTCTCACCATAAACATGAATTATAACGAAAGAAACAATCAAAAGAACCAAAGAAGAAACAAGAGATTTTCTTGTCATTTTTGTTGGTATATTTGGTGAGAGTTTTAAGATTCTTTTTTAAGGTTAGTGTGAAGCGGTTGAGGAAAAACATTCTAGGTGAGTGTCCATATAAATAGGGTTGAGGGATACATCATGCAAGACATGGAAAGAAGTCATGGTAACTAAGATTTGATAAGAAAATTGTAGGGACATTTTGATAATGGTTCATACACATAACACCTTCATCATTTTTTTAGAGTATGATATTTATTTTAGTGAAGGTTGATATGATAGGTAAAGTTTTATGACTTCATAGAAAAGGAAGCAGTTTTACCAACTTCTTACTTTAGGGACCTTGTACTAATTTGACATTTGTGTAAAAGGTATTTTGGAGTAGGAAGAAAGCACACATGTAGAGGGGATCCACCCACCATACAAAAATATTGATAAGGGTAATTAGATTGGTTGGTTCATTATGGTGAATTAGGACAAAATTATTATTTGGTGGTATCTATTTATTGTTTAGAGGGGATTTTTAGTATTTTGATTTTAGTGAAAATTTATTTTAAGGTGTGGTATTTAAATAAAATAAAATAAAATTTGGCATGATGAAATTTTTAAAGGTTTTTTAATACGGCAAATTTTGTAGTGGGTGTGAGGGAAGGAGATTCAATAGCCTTAAGAGTCGGAACACCTCCCATTATAGTAATAGCAATCCCATTGTTCTGTATATGTAGATTTAATTGTCCATGGTAAGGAAAAGAAAGGATAAGAAAATTTTAAATGAAAGTTTAATTGTTCTGTATTTGAATTTAACTAGACTATCTTTGCGATAATAATATTATATGTATGCAAAATAAATATTTAATAATAATAATATAGAAATAAAACTAAATTTTTTTTGAAGTACAAATATTAATTTTATATATTATTATATAGCATTAAAGTCAACATTCAGTTATAAAATGAGAACAATTTCTAAATAATACAGTATATTACACCATAGTTTGCTTATTTATAGTATTTAAAAATAAAAAAAATAAAAACATGTTACTTTTTTGCTTGACACATATTATCTTATTTTTTAACTAAAATCGAGGAGTTTCTTTATTTTATTTTTAATTAAAAAGAAAATATTTTTTCTATCAGTTTTATAACATAACCGAGGGGTTTTGTTACACAGCTACAACAACGAATCTATACCATACATTCATAAAGGAACAACGCTAAAGATATTGTCAAAACATCAATTCACAACAAATTATCTACAACCACCACTATATATATTATTCTCTTTCTTATGAAAGGAATTGCCATGAAAACATCTACTCAAGATAATGAGGTCATGTCAGTATTTGAAACCTAAAAGCTCACTATAATAAATCGTGTGTTCTTCAAATGTATCCCCTTACGACAAACAAGGCAAACCTCGTCAATAAGAAATAGAGGAATCATCAGGCGATAACTTAGGATAATACAATACTCCACCGGAGACATATGTTGGTATAACCTTTATATAGGAATAGCAACGAGAAAATTCTAAGCATGTGCGGCTTGCAAATAACTAAAAACTGATTTATACCTGGTAGTCATAGTAAACTTGACACCTATGTCCTTAACAATTCTAATGCTTTAGGATATATAGGAGATGTATGAAGTTGGAGGGTTTTTAAAATAGGAGATAGGAGAATTAAATGATAACTATTGGATTAGATAAATGGGTCTTGATGAACATTAATTATTGATGATTGCATGTGACTTTATCAAGACCATATGTCTAATTTAATGGTTTTTAAAATAGGAGATAAGAGAATTAAATTATAACCATTTGATTGGATATATGGTCTTGATGAACATTAATTGTTTATGCTTGTAATTAATGTTCATCAAGACCATATATCTAATCCAATGGTTATCATTTAATCCTCCTATCTCCTATTTTAAAAACCCTCCTACTTGATACATCCCCTATATATATATATGTTATATGAAAACATGAGAATGTAATAACAATCTGATCAGTGCATTTTGATGCACATTCCTCTATGTTTGTACTTATTCATTTTCATGGTTTGTTTTTCTTATTTTTGTATTTTATAATGTTTTTATATTTTAATTTATTTTTATTGTTATTTGATTTTCGTATTTAATTTTCAGCTTTAGAAGTCTGCACGGAAACGATCATAACTAGAGCTACGGGAATTCGATCGACGCGTTCTAGTAATCGTCAGAAAGCTAAGAGAAAGAGCTACAATTCTCGTGCTGGAGTCAAAGTCAGATTCGGAACGCATATTTTCCAGAATTGCGCTTGAAGTTGCATCAATAGTTTTTTTATTTAGTTTTGGGTCATTTGTATTGGGCTGAGTTATGTATTTAACCCAATTGGGCTGTAAACCGTTTGGTTCTCTCTAGTACCTAAGTTTGGCCGTACAATTGACGATGGACGTTTTTCACTATTCACGATTTCTTCTTCGAAGACTCTTGCTTTGTACGAACCGTGTGGATAGCTAAATTCTTCAGAGTCAATCTGCTGTAATCGCATTTCCAGCGCTTTGAGTTTTATAATCACTTTGTAATCGCTTAATTACTTTGTTCCTTCAAATCGAACCTGAAACCATAACCCCCCCCCCCCCCCCCCCCCCCAAATTGTCTTACTTTTGGTTAATCAACAAGAATCCTTGTGAGAACGATATTCGAGTTGCCCTTACCGCTAAACTACCGTTTTTACAAAACACTCATTTTTGATCCGTGCGCGACAGCAGATCACAATCATTGGATTTATATTTAATGGTTGAGATTAAAATATATTTTAAAAATTTGATTAATAATTTCTCTATCCTCTTAATGGCACATGACATAGTGAAGATCACAATTTAATCTCAATCATTCCTTTTTAAATCTTATGGTTCTTATTCATTCTCACATTCTCATATAACTTATCCATTCTCACTATATATATATATATATATATATATATATATATATATATATATATATATATATATATATATATATATATATATATATATATATCCTCCAAGAGTAAGTTGTCAAGACTTACTCCACATTGATTAGAATTAATGAGTATTAGTTTTTTCTCTTCACATTTAATTAATTATTATTTTTAGTCATAAATTAAAAATAACTAATGGTCAAGATATGGAGGAAGCCTTAGTGATTTACTCTTGGGTTAAACACCTTTTTTTCCCCTGCCATTTAGGGCGAATCCCAAAAACAACCCTGTAAAAAAAAACACAGATTCCATCCCTGTAATATGAAGATTCCCACATTTTAAACCTTTAGTGAATTTGGTGACTTAACTTGCTGAGTTGTTATTGCCATGTAAGCATTTTTAGTATAACCCATGCTTACGTGTAATTTATTCCCCTTATTTTTATTAGTGAATCCAGTTACTTGATTTATCATGTAGAACAAAACAATTTAAAATGAAACACAATTGTTTCGTTGAATTGAATTGTCTTTGCACCTAGGGTTTCTATGCAGCTAACAACTACGACATCACCCATACACAAGCTTCAATCAATGGCCGCAAGCGCAAGTTCTGAGATCAATAGTAGTGGACGGAAAGCTCTAATCTGCGGGCACCACCTTCCTATGCGAATTTTTATGTCGAAATCGAAGTCAAACCCTGGAAGAAGATATTGGAAGTGTAAAAATTGGGGGATTTGTTCGCTTTTCTTCATATCCTTAGTTCTTAATGGTGTTTAATGTTGATAGTTTACCAGATTTCGTTTTTTATAATCTTAATGGTTTTGCAGAAGGAAGATGATTGTAATGGATTTCATTGGGACAATGAACTTGATAGTGGAATACTTGAAGGTCCTCGGTATGATGGATGTTCACCTGAAAGTGAAAAGATGTGAGAGGTTATGAGGAAGTTGGGTGAAGAATTTGGGAAGAATTTTGTATACGAGTTTGGTATGTCAATGAACAAGAAAAAGATTGAGAAACTGAAATTAAAGTCTACAAAACATCAGAAGATTATTAATACCCTCTCATATACTCTTATTGTATCTTGGTTGTTTTTTGCTATTTTGTTTAGTTTTAAGTATATTTTGTTGTAGAAATACTATGAATTGTATCAATTCAGTTGTTTTCTTTGTATGAACATATTCTTTTTGAAGTTTGCATACAATTGCCTTAAACATATTCTATGCTCGATTGACTCAAACATCTCTTCAAATACACCCACTAGTCCCTATGATAATGACAACAAAAGTTAAGTAACAATCACATAGACTCAAAAAGATACTCAAACAATCACATATACATAAGGAAAGTCGTACCTTTTGTTGGTCAGATATGAAAACATATTTCCTTTCAAGCCCAGTATCTTCCATAAGGAGTTGTAAGAAACATCTCCAGCTTTCCTTTGTCTCTGTCTCCACAACACCAAATGCTAGAGGAAAGTACTGATCATTTAGATCTCTAGCCACATCAATAAGTAGTTGGTTACCATATTTTGTCTTCAAATGACATCCATTTACACCAATAAATGGTCTGCAACCATGGAGAAACCCCTTCTTGCAGCCATCAAAACAAAAGTAGAAACTACCAAACCTTGGTGGAAGTGTTGGAATTGGCCTCTCCACATTGATCTTTGCAGTGTTGCCAACATTTTGTTTCTTTAACTCTGCAGCATAACTATATAACATGGAATATTGCTTATTTGAGTCACCTTCAATAATTTCTTCAGCCATGTGTTTGGCTCTCCATGCCCTTTCCCTTAGAAATCCAAATTGAGTATTTGCTCCTAAGTTCTGCCATTAGATCTGAAACTTTAACCTTGCCACTATGCTGCCTCTTTTCTACAACAACCTTAGACACCCACTTAGAATTTGCTGACTTGTTATTCAAAATCCTAGCACATGTATGGGTCCTCACCCAAGTCTTTAATTGGAAAGTGTGTTTGTCACCAACTTTACTACGAAGGGCTAAAAAACCACAATTACCCTTACATGCTACCCCTTACCCTATTACTTTCATTTTTCACAAACTTAATATCTCTACCATTTAAAACAGACCATTCTCTTATGGCATTCTTAAATTCAACAAGAGAGTTAAACGCCATACCTAGCTTGAACTCATAGTCTTTGTTGAGTAAATCTCCTCTAAACTTCTCATACTTAGGCATATTTTCATTGTCAGTAACATCTGGATCAGAACTGCCAAGCTCTTCACTTTCATAATCTCCATCTTGCTCTACCACCTTTTATGAGCTAGGTTTTCCTTCTATGACACTTGCAGGAACACGAAACTTCAGTTTTTTTAGAGACTTTAAAATTGGTTGATCCTTCCTAGCTCTTAACTTGTACCTTAGCTTCTTACCACCAACTTCAACCATGTTACCTTTAACCGGTCTCTCAACCTCCACAGCCACAAATCCTTCGTTGTCATCATTCACTCTTTCTTCCTCGCTGTCCCCAAATCCTATTCCTACTAATTCTTCATCTTCACTCGTTTCGCCAACATCAATTTCAACTATATTCGGGATCTCAACCCTCTTTGTGTTGTCACCAACAAAATGCTGAAGCCAAATATGTCCATCAACATTGTTCATAATAGCGTGATTTGCAATTGCTGTAACATGAACATCATCAGTGACGTGAAAGAAGTTTTCATCAATACCTTCTATTTTCCTCCACATTCGGATTCCACTACAGTAGAAACCACATCGAGAACTAAACTCATAGCTTCTTAGTATGACTAGGTGTTTGAATCTTTCCCTCTAACAATAGTTTCAGTTCATCCTCTATAAAAAATGAATATATCACGCACAAACTGACCATCATGGTGAAAGCTTACAGTGAACAGTGCCATTCCTACAAATGGAAAATCCATTTTAGGATTCATGAAAAACGATGTTAACCTAAGTGAAATTAGAGAATAACGTACCTAACAAAGCTTGAGCAACTTGACAATGGTGGATTCGTTAGCTTGGAAGAGGCGACGAAGAAGAAGCTTCAGTGACGAAGAAGAAGCTTGTGTTTTTAAAATTAGGTTTTCAGGGGGGTGAATGAGTGTGATTGTATTCCATTTGATTTTAATTAAATAATGGAATTACAAAAATTATGTTAATTGGATTCAATAATAAAAATAAGGGGAATAAATTACACCTAAGCATGGGTTATACTAAAAAAGCTTACATGGCAATGAAAACTCAGCGAGTTAAGTCACCAAATTCACTAAAGGTTTAAAATGTAGGAATCTTCATATTACAGAGATGGAATCTGTGTTTTTTTACATGGTTGTTTTTGGGATTCGCCCCAAATGGCAGGGAATAAAAATATGTTTGACCCTTTACTCTTGGAGTAAGAATATCCATCCTTATATATATATATATATATATATATATATATATATATATATATATATATATATATATATATATATATATATATATATATATATATGACGTATCATATGAGAATGACATTTTTATATGAGAAATGAGAATGAATCTGAACTTTTAGATTTAAAAATAAATGGTGAAGATTATGTGTCAATCTTTTTTTTTCTCTCATCCATTATTAGAATATAAATGATCGAGGAAAGAGAAAAAAAGATTAACACATAATCTGCATAATTTATTTTAAAATCTAATGGTTCTAATTCATTCTCATATTCTCACATAAGAATGTCATTCTCATATGATACGTCCTATATATATGTGTGTGTGTGTGTGTGTGTGTTTTATATAAAACTAACTAAAACAATAGAGAGATCAAAGAGAAGAAGATAATGGAGAAACTAATATTGTATTATGTTCTTCCAAAAGTATCATTTACAACACAATGTGGGTCTTATTTATAGGATCCAAGTAAGATGGAAAGTCACATATATTAATGGGGAATAGGAAGATGAAAAAGAAGAATAAGGATGGACATCCACTTTAATCTTTATTCATAACACTCCCCCTTACATATCCATTGAGGATATGCCTCGTTAAAACCTTACTAAAAAAAACCCAATGGGAAAAATTCTAATGAAGGAAAAAGAGTACAATATCCTTTGAATGTGAATTGCCTCTTTAAAAACTTTACTAGGAAAGCCCAATGAGAAAAAACTATGGTGAAGGAAAAAAGAGTGCAAAACATATGTATTTCTCCCCCTCATGCAGACATTTACATGTGAGACGATAATATTTGTAGTGGTTGCTTAAAATTTCTTCTTGGAAGTGACTTCATGTAGTGCTAATAGTTATGCAGGATTTGATGAAGTTGTTGCCATGAGTTGTTTCATAGATCTCCATGAAATGGTTGTACCATCACATGTAAACAAATAACCTGTTTCTGATCTACTATTGTGAGAATCTGACAAGTAACCAGCATCTCTAAGATAACGAAGTATATGTTTGACTCTGTTCAAATGTCTTCGTGTAGACGAATAATTATATCTTAGTAATAGATTGACCCCAAACGATATATCGAGACGTGTATAATTAGCAAGGTACATTAGTGCTCCAATTGCACTAAGATATGGTACTTCAGGACCAAGCAATTTTTGTAATCATTTTCTTGAGACCTGAAAGGATCTTTCTCTACATCTAATGATATAACAATCATTGGACTAGACAACGAATGAGATTTGTCCATATAGAAGTGTTTCAACACTTTTCTATATAACCTTCCTGATCTACAAATATTATATTGTCCAAATTCTCAATTTGTAAGCCTAGACATAATTTTGTTTTTCCTAGGTCATTCATCTCAAACTCTTTCTTTAAGGAATTTATAGCTTTTGGAAGCTCTTCAGAAGTTCCAATAATATGTATGTCATTCACATAGATAACTAGTATTGCAAATTCTTTTCCACATCATTTTATGAAAATACAAGTACAAATTGAGTTATTTGTATATTCATCATTTAGTAAATATTCACTGAGGCAATTATACCACATGCATCCAAATTCTTTCAGCCCATAAAGAGACTTGTTCAATTTGATGTAGTAGTTTTCTCGAGATCCACAATTACGTGCCTCTAGTATATTAAATCCTTCAGGGAGTTTCATGTAAATGTCACTATTAAGTGAACCATATAAATAAGATGTCATTACATCCATCATGCTCAAATTAAGTCGTTAATGTGTTACAAGTGAATCCACTACAGGTGAATATGTTTTATCAAAATCATTCTTAGGTCTTTGTGAAAATAATTGAGCAATAAATCAAACTTTATATCATTCTTTTCTTTTTCACAAAAACTCATTTATATCCAATTAGTTTCACACCTTAAGGTGTTCAGACTATAGGTCCAAAAGTGAGTCACTTGTAAAGTGAGTTTAATTCTTCTTCAATTGAATGTATTTATTTTGGCCAATTCACACTTAGTCTACAATCTTTAATAGACTTTGAGTCATGATCCTCGTTATCATTGATCACTTTTAGTGCTATATTGTATACAAAGACATTGTCAATATTGACTTTCTTTGGTTATCTCAATTTCGATTCCATTAATTTCATCCATGACCTAATTTATTGAGATCTCTTTATTTCATATTTCAAGTACTTGATTTGTTCTTCTAGAACTGAAAATTAAAATAGGTCAAAGTGCTCTTAGCATTTTCATATCCTCACTTGGGTCATCTTTAGTTTCTTTTCTTAGTAGAGGACTTTTAACATTGGAACCGACTTTCATACCACGCTTCAGGCGCCACAACAACTCATTTGCAATATTACATTATCCAATAGGAGAACCCACTTTGAGTGGAGTATTATCAACTGATAATTTATTTCATAAGCTTTAAAAATGAATAATATTTTGAACTTTTGATTCATATTGATTTGTACGAGGATCAAGACAACAATTTATTTTAAATTGTTCATTTGAACTTCTTGTTCATGATTTCATCTGTTCATTTGAACTTCTTGTTCATGATTTCAGTTGCTTATTCCCCCTAATATTGGGAAAATTAATTTATCAAGTGATAATTAGCCTACTGGACTGCAATCAAGTAATTGATTATTTTCTCAAATTATATCCTCAAAATTGAGATTCATATTAATTATATTTTTCCAATATTCTTTCATCACTCGTCTTAATGTATTATATTGGAGCAATTGGAATATACACAACACATCCAAATGTTCACTTAGATGAGAAGTATTAGAATAAATTAGGGAGGACTAAGATATAGTATCTTGTTGGCTTAATGCGAATAAATATCTTAATATCATACTTTAGGTGCTTCAAATATATAATTTAGAATTGATGATCTCATAAGTATCAACCATATAATTAACTTTAGATGTCTAAAGAATGGATCTTCGGGTCCATTTTCTTTTTATGAACATATATTACATGATATTCAATATCAATTTTAATAATATATGTGATACTTATACAGGAATTTCAAAAAAATCCAGAAAACAAGATCTTAGTCTAATTAGTTTAGAAAATAATTTCACAAACTTCTGGTTGTGAGTAAAGACATATGCATGATATTTTAGTCAATGCAACAGTTAATGTCATAAAAACGCAGTTTCTCAAATTTTTATTTTCCTTTAGAAACACACAAAAATTTGCTGGATTGAAGAAACTTCTGGTTCTTCAATACAAATTATTCGCATCATATTATATCCGAGATGACCCAACCGGTTTTACCAATGACACATTTAAGTGTAATTTGTAAACCACTGGTTTACAATGACATGTGCTTAAATTGTACTAATATAAGTGTAGTACAAGCCCGAGGAAAAAGTCGGTAACTTTTCTATTATACATTTTATGTCCAAATTCATTTGAGTAATACAAAGATATTCAATACCTCCAGTATAATTCATGTGGATTATCTATGACAAAAATATTTGGCAAGACATAAAGAGAACACACAAAAAGGAAATATAAAGGATTAAAGTTTATTCGAATCTCGACTCTATCAAAATATGAGCTTACTTTCGTGTGCCTTTAAGATGGACTAACAAATGTCATCCATACATTATACTTATAAAAAGAAAAGAATAGTATAATTAAAATTTATATGAGAAATCTAAGCACTATTATAACAACTTTAAAATATGTAGCAACTTTAGACTATTGATTTATTCTTTAATAGATTGCAATGTTTTAATTCTCTTGTTAAAATATCAATATTTAGAAATAATGTGAATAAAGAAATTGTATCCGCAAACATTGATCATCCTAATAATATCTCATGATTTAACACTTTAATCATACACATGCATATGAACATATTATCATATAATTTTCAAAATCATACAAAATCATATCCCTAAAATTATATCATATATATATATATAGATGAAATTTATAGATTTATAATTCTAATTATGAAATAATTTATACTCTAACAAATTTAATAAGTTTTTAACATAGCCAAATGCTAGAAAATTACAATAATCTAAAAATATAGTTATCCTTCTGGGATGTGTTAGAGTCACTCATGTCATTCTTCTGGAATGACAAACATTTTATGAGTATATTACAAGTTTTTTTTACATCGAAACACAAATTTCTTTGAGAAATCCTTTTGGAATACTTCACTATTATTGATTCAATCCATCTAGAATTCGATAATATAGGTGATGCAATCATTTTTCAAATTTTTAACATAACAGATGCAATCCTTCTGGGATTCATTAATATCACGATGAAATTCTTCTAATATTAAAGATACAACATTTTAAGGTATGAGAAATCCTTATTTTAAAACTTTAACTCTTCGGAAATTATATATCACAAATGATCTTCGTAGTGATAAAAAGAAACAATTATTTGCAAAATCCTTCTAGGAAGCTAAAAAAAACCCTTCAAAGTCATGTCACAAATATTCACATCGATTAAGAAAAATAATTCTTTAAGTAATCCTCCTGAGATATCTTAACATTAGTTTAAGAGAGGTTTTTTTTTTGTAGTTCTTCAAGAACTCAATCACAATCACAATTTTTTTTATAGTTCTTCAGGAACTCAATCACATTTTGTAATTTTTCAGGAACTCAATCACAAATCTTTTACTAATAAAAATAATAATATTTATAATTCTTTAGGGATGCTTGATAAGTTCTTCAGGAACTATATAACAAACTTAATACTATCTTTAATGGATATTTGTTAAGTTCTTCAGGAACTATATAACAAACACGTTGTTTTGTAATCCTTCAGATATTATTGATAATTTAATAAGATATAATATCAAAATTCAACACAGATAATGAGAAAGTAAAATAATAAAATAATTAACTAATATTACCTCTAACAGTTACGGCTTCAATTTTTTTCAAGTTTGGTAGAGCCTTATTTATAGGATTCAAGTAACATGCAAAGTCACATATATTAATGGGAATAGGAAGATGAAAAAGAAAAATAAGGATGAACATCCACTTTAATCTTTATTCATAACAATATATATATATATATATATATATATATATATATATATATATATATATATATATATATATATATATATATATATATATATATATATATATATATATATATATATATATTTGACTAGTTTATAATATTTTTTTATTATACAGTTAGTGATTTTTTATTTTGATTAATTAAATTAAACATTAATTTCATATAGTTTTGATATTGTTTTATATTTATCTTATCTAAATACTCTCTCCATCCCAAAATATATGAGAAAAAAATGCATTTTTTTCCCTAAAATATAAGAGAAAAATTATATTTTATTTCTTTCTAGACAAAATTAAATGCAAATTGCATTTAACTTACATTCTTTCTCATCTTTTTTATAACCAACAATCAATTAGAACTTTTTTTTTACATCTTCCAAAACCTTTTATTTCAAGATAATCATAAGTCAAATGATTTTGTTTTAACTTTTCTTAATAAATTGATTTTGTTTTTCTCTTATAATTTAGGACGGAGGGAATAGATGCATAAGCAACTATTTTTATTTTCATGATATTTCAAAATATCCTCAATCATCAATAAATAATACTAATAGCCTTTGAATCGAAAGCCCATACGAGTGCTCTCCCACTGATCAACAGATATACTAGTATATTATGTACCCACATTGTTTTCGTTTTCTAAAAATTTTAATATTAGATGAAGATTTCTCTCTTCGGTTACAATATTAAATTAAGATTTTATTTTGTTACAATATTTAATGAAGATTTAATTCAGAGTATCTACACCTATCCAGTTTGACTACTACTCCTTGCACATTTGTAACACTCCAACTCCAAGTATTAAACTAAAGGACGGTATTGAATTTGGATTTTAAAATAAATTTTAGCAAAAAAATCTTAAATTTTTTTTTTAAAAACTTGATAGGAGGTGATATATAAGGTGATGACTCAATTAAGTTCTTTAATGAGCTATTAATTTTACCATTAGTCAAAATAATTCTACCTAATCAAATTAGTCACAACTTCTAATAAAAAAAATATTAGTCACAACTATATTAAATCTAATATATTTTTTCATTTGTGACCGTTTTTATTGCTGAAATTTCATAAATTTTAAAAATCACGATTCAAAATATCGCCAAGCACCGAAACTATTATCCCATCTAATCAAATGTGTATTCTATTTAAAGGTTAAGTATATGTGAGGTATCAATTAGTTGGTTCAATGGTGATTCTGGACTTATAGGAGAATCACAGTTCGATTTTCCGCAACTATGATTGAGAGGAGGTTGGAACGAGTTGATATCAAAACTGACTTCCGGTTCACCGAATATGATGAAAAAAAAGTGTGAGGTTACTCTAAATATCTCATAATTTGATTTTAATCACCTCCTAAATTTCATCCATATTGTTGGTATCTTTCGTTAACTCCTTCATTAAACATTTTTTTTCTTAAATATCATTTTATCCAAATCGTGAGTTAACTTAAGCGTTCTTCACCAAAAAAAATTGCAAAAGCACACACAGACTTCAAAAGAGTAGCACCAAATATTCGCTTCATCTCATATCCTCACCTCAACAATTCGAATCAAATTGGTTTCAATGTATTCTTCCAAGTCAAGGAGAACCAAACCCGTGTCCATGTCTTCCACATCTATGAAAGCTTGTACAGGAAGGGTGTGCAGGTGACAAGCTTATATCGTGTCCTACTTGGCGTGGCGCGAAAAATACCCGAATGTACTAACTCTTGAAATAAACTACAGAGTCACCACCAAATTTTTTATTTAAAGGAAAACATCGATAAAATCCTTTTAAGGAACAAATAGTCATCACAATCAAATCGGGTTCGGGGATCAGTTATGCGAGGGGAAGGTATTAGCCCCCTCACATCTGTTGTAATCAACAGGAACCTCCTATTAGGCTAGGGTTAAGTGTTTGCTAAGGAATGTTTGCATCTTTTTATTTATTAAAATATTCACAAAGGGATAAAGTTTTAGTTTTTTATTTATTATTGTGCTAGACTAGATTTAAAAATCAATTGCCTACGTATCTTCAGGTGCAATGGGAAATTCATAGCCTCATAGTTCGTGGGAGAAAATGAGTGTTTGTCGAATGCTTTTAGAGAATAGGGTTTAGATCACATTCGAGCGGTTAAACGTCTGTATGCTCGCACTATGAAGGCTTAGGCATCTGTTTATATTCGCGTTGAAATGAGCTAAACTATTCTTTTTTGAGAAATTTTGTTTGAATCTACAAGGGCAAAACAAAAATTTGAATTTAATTTGTAAAAAAAGTTTTGTTTTTGTAATGTTTTTATTTTTTATTAATTAAATAACCTAATAAAATAAAAAAGACATGTTTTGTATTTTTTTCTTAAATAAAATAAAATAAATATAATATATTTGTGTTTTTTTAAATCTTTTAATCAACAAAATTAAATCACCCAAACTAAATAAAACAAATGATGCTGATTAAATGAAATAACCTAATAAAAATACAAGGAACATTAAATAAACTAAATGACCTAAATAAATTAACTGACACTAATTAAATAAGATAACCTAAAAAAACTAATTTGTTTCACTCAATTAACTAAATTAAACTAATTGAAATAGATTAATAAAATCCATAAAAAGAAATAACTAAAATTAATGCTGAGCAAAACTAGTTAAATTAACTAAGTTAATAAAAGAAATAACTAAGTTATAACTAGGGGTGCAGAAAGAGATTTAGGGTGGTGTGAATCCAAGAGAATCAAGGTCCAAAGAAATGACGAAGGCCAAAAAAAAATCCAGAAGCTAGCGCATGGCCATCTGATTAATCTGATGGCCTTGATTCGATTAAAGCAAGCAGACGTTGGGCTCTTGGATCTTAATATCCGGGGAAGTCAAACGAGATTTATGGTTAAGCTGGAGGTGCATAATAGCCAATGTGGGGACTCTGGTACATAAGCACCATTGTCAACCCTAAAGTAGGCTAGTCCTAAGGCAGAGATAAAGACACTTGGCACTCATCAAACACATGGAGGGAAGGAACTTAAATGGTTTCCCGCGCCGATGCCCCTAATTTCCCAAATTTCTCTCTCTTCTTTCATTATTCTTAACTCTCTCTCTCTCTCTAATATGGATGACAACGGGTCGGGTCGGGTGCGGGTTTCACACTACCCATACCCACACCCGAAATCGTCACACGAACCCGAACCCAAATCTAAATACTGTTCGGGTGGCAAACTAATACCCACGCCCACACCCGTTGGTTTCAGGATTTTTCACCTAAACCCGAACCCCCAACAAAATACATAATATATATATAAGAGGGTGTAATTTCGGGTTTCGGGTGTGGGTTTCACACTACTCAAACCCGCACCCGAAATATCGGGTGGCACCCGAACCCAAACCCAGTCAACTCGGGTTTTCACGCGTTGACTCGGGTTTGGGCGCGGGTGGGCCCCGCAGGTGCTGATCTACTTGCCATCCCTACTCTCTAACCTTCAAAATGCTCGCCCTCTCTCTAGCTTTCCATCAACACCAAAACTCCAGCCACCCCGAGGATCCACCGTATCCACCATGCAAACCACCACCTTCATCTTGTTCATGATGAACAACACGAAGTTTAACTTGAACCTTCAAACCCAAACCAAAAACTTGTGAACCCTAACCTAACCCTAACCTTCATCACCTTCATCCCTCACCCATGAAACCTACCAAGAAACGATGAATATTCATCGTGTTCATCATGAACACTTTGATTATTCATCTTCAACCTTCAAATTTCCCTGCCCTAAATATAAAAAACCTCAAATCTTAACTAAACTCAACCAAATCAAGGTCAAAAACACTTCTAAACATAACCTAAACACGAGTTAACCTTAAAAAATAACAACATCACACCAAATTTACCAAATCCCAAATCCCAAAAACCCTAAACTCTTTGATTAAGTCAGAAAATCCAAAAATCACACCAAATCAACCTTAATTTAACCCTAAGCACAAATCAATCAACCTAACACCCAAACAACATCAAAAATTTAAACACATAGGTCATGCGCATAATACAAAAAAAAACTAACAATAGAAGGTACCAACTGGTAATTTCTGTGAATTCCCAAGTAACGCACTTCCTCCGTCCCTTTTACTTTCCTTTCTTTCTTCCTTCCTTCCTTCTCTTTTCTTTATTCTTTTTGCCAACCGCTTCTTTTTGTTGGGAGTTACTTCTCTGAAGGAAGAAAAACTAGGTTGAACTTTGAGCTTCAATGAGAAGCTCTAATGCCTTTGGATCGAACTTTGATGGAGGGTGGTGGAAGATTATGGTTGCTTCTTCATAGGGTTTTTTCTAAATTTTTTTCGTGTCTCCTTCTGAAAAACCAAGGGTTTATATAGGTAGTTATTAGGTTTAGCGATATAGTTTTGATTGAATGTTTTAGGAAATGTTTTGTACAAATTGGGATGATTGATGTTTATTTGAGAATTATTTTAATTTGATTTGTGTAGATTGAAACTTAATTAGGGCTCAAGCTGTATTGTTTTTGGAATATATCCATGGCCTCTGAATATGTAATTAATTTGATGATGAATAAAAAAAATTGATTGTGATTTGATTTTGTTTGTGATCTAATCTTGGTTCATTTATGCCGTTTTTGATGTTTTTGGATTTTGTTGACTCGGTTAACTCAAAGTAACAAACATAATATAATAATAGTAATAACTAAATAATAATAGTAATAATAATCATAATAATAAAGTAGTAATAAATAATACAATATTGATAATAAAGCAATAATAATATAATAGTAATAATAACAATGATATAAATAATATTGAGTGATAATAAAAATGAAAATAAAATAGACTAAAATGAAAAATGACAATAGAAGTGAAAATAAAATAAGACAAAAATAAATAAACCATATAAAAAACTAAAAAGGAACAGAAGTCAAAATGGTCCTTCTCAGTTGATTATGATTTATTCTATAACATTTAAAAAAATTTAGCTTTGTTTGCAGGGTGATTATCAATGTGATTTTTTTATATGGGATGAAGACATGGAATAAGCAAAAGAAATTTATGATGTTAGAAATGTAGATGAGAGCAAGATGAATAAGTTGGAAGTTGTAGATTTGTTGAAGGAGTTGTATGAAGCTTCAAAGAAGAAGAACAATAATCTGCAAAAGAAATTGAATTTAAAGGCTTTTGATGGAAAATTGAAATTGTTATGTTTAGTAGTTTCGTTTATGATTAACATCTACTTCATAGTGAAATGCAATTGTTGAAGGAGTCATGTTAACACAATGTAATGTTTTTTATGAGTGTTAATTTGTAGGCAGCCATAAAAATGTAATGACAATTATTATTAATGGAATGTTGGTTATTATGACATACGGTGGTTTAATTTTGCCTAATTTGTGCCTAATTTTTGCCATAGTATTTAGAGAAACTCTGTTAAAATTTTGATATAGTATGACTTATATTTAGCCTAGTTTAGTTTAGTTTAGTTGTGAAGGCATAAACTTTGGCCTAATTTTCATAGAGTATGACATATATTTTGAAAAGAGAATGGCGTAAAATTCTATTATAATTTTTGACAAAGTAGGACCTAAAATTTTGTTTCAAATTTTGACTCTATATGGCCTATAATTTGGATAGAATATGACATGGCCGGTCCTGACATTTTAGAGGCCCTGGATAAAGAACAAAAATGGACTCCTAACAAAAAAAATTGAGCAATAAAAAAAATAGTTATAAACAATCCTAATATTTCAATTTTTTAATATATTATTATAAACTAAATCTATTGATATTTATCTTAATAAAAAAGCACCAATAATTTTAATTAAATTTGTCTACCGCTTTCTCCTTTTCTCGATATTAGAAGAGTGGAAGTTGATAGTAGTAATTACTTAGGGATAAGTTTTTTATTTGTTGTTAGGGTTACATAAGCAAAAGTTAGCATCAGATTGTTTTCATATTTCTCAATGAATTTTGATTGGGTGATTAAAATGTCTCTCACATAAATATTAAGAAATATTTTGGCTGAAATTTTAACTATTATAATTATTATTTTTCATAATTTTTTAGTGTAGAATTCATTTATTTACAGATTTGTTTCATCTCTAGGAGCTATTAGATCAATCATAACTAAAGTCATCTCAAATAATTTGGAACCTCTATTCCAATTTTAAAAATCATTTTGAGAATAAATATTAATTTATTAATTAAAAAACAATCATCTTGTATTAATTTATATAAATATTTATTTGGGGACAACTTCTCTACCCATCACAAAAAGTTGGGTAAGCTACCTTCAACCAATCACAAGATTCTATTTAATTTTAACACATTTAATTAATTATAAAATAATACAATTGTTTGTTATTCCCAAGACATTTTACATTGAAGGTAACTTTATCCAACTTTTTGAGTTGGGTAAATAAGAATTCACCTATTTATAAATAAGCATAAATAGTACGACGTCTTCTATAATAAAATTGTTTTTAGACACTTAGATAAGCCCTCAAAATTTATTGCAACTGATGTAGTAATATGAAAAAACTTAAATATTGTGTTAGATTAGACTAACCTAAATCAAGTTGTTTAAAAATATTTAAATTTATTAATTTAATTTATTATCCATATATATTCATAAGAATTGATTAAAAATAACACTAATATATAATTTTTTAAATATATTACTGTAAAATAAAATTTAACAATATATATTTTTTATAATAAACCTTTAACTATAATTTAATCATATAATAAACCTTTCAATATTTAATTACAAAAAATATTATCTAAAATTTATATTATAAAAATAAAAATCAGAAATTATGAAGCTAGTATTATATATTATAAAAAGCACAGGATAATAAAAAATATATTTAGTTCAATTTGTAAGTTTGTATTGTACAATGTACAATGTACAATGTACAATGTACACGTTTGATACTTGTTCCAAGTAAAGTTATTTTGGAAAAAAAAACATAAAGCCAAGCCTCCAAGTATTGAACACAAGACCTCAACATTATAACAAAACATGCTTGCCGCTCCGCTGAACAGATAACACATAAAATGTTCAAAACAAAATTTATATATAATTATTTTTCAGTGTAAATCATAAAGCCCAACTCCAAATTTTGTGAGGCCCTTCTTTTGTTGAGGCCCTGGGCTGTGGGCCTGCTTGCCCTGGCCCAGGGCCGGCCCTGGAATATGACCTATAATCCTATTATGATTTTTCATCATTAAACTTCATTACCAAACAACATTTTCGTATAACATTTAAATGCAAATTGATAGCAATTTTCACCACAATTTTGAAACATTTCCAAACAACATACAACGATGATCCATTCCCGATATTAGGAACAAGTTATTCTACATAGTGTTGATACAACACCAATTAATTATGACATTACATAGACAAAATACAACATAATGTTGATAAAATATCTAAAATAGACCATAATACATGACATGAAAAAATATAGAGCTAGCATAATCTTCAAAATATCATCACAGCTTCAAGTGTCTAACATAATCTTCATTGATATAAGTCCTTGCAAATTTTAGCCCAGCTTTTCAATCTCCTAGCTATTATGGTGTCCTCTTCAATAATCACAACTAGATCTTGAACTTATAAACAACCATATACATCTTTGCATCATTTTTTCAAATCTAACATCTAAACCATTGAAGACATTATGCAAATTAGGGATTTAACACCAACTTTTTAGAGAATCAATACCTATTTTTTTTCGGCGTGGTTGCTACCAGTATTGTAATTATGATTTTAACACCTATTTTAAAACAGGTATCGTATATTGATTTAACACAAATATTAAATTGGTGTTATTAGTGTTATAAATGGGTGTCAAAAGTAACATTTGACACATTACTCCTCTTTAAAACTGGTGTAAAAACTTATAATTCGTACCTACTTTGTCTAAAAACGGGTGTTACAAATTTATTAGAGAAAATTTTGATGAGAAACTAAATTATAACACCTTTCTTTGTCATAAAATGGATGTTAAACATATATATCATACCTTTTTTTTTTCCAAAAAAGGGTGTTAAAAGTTTAGTGGAAAGCGTTATTTAGTTAGAAACCAATTTTTCACACCAATTTTTTTTTCTTAAAAGAGGTGTATAATACATAGATTTTTCTCTAAGGTTGGTGTCATAAGCGACATAATTTTTTTTTTTATATTATTTGAATTGAATCTTCAACACCTATTTTTCTCTAAATGGGTATGAAAGAATACTTAGCACACTTGTTTAAGCTTCATAAAATTGAACAAGTATTATTGTTTTTTCAACTCAATAAAACTAAAATCGTAAATATTGGATTTAGATATAATAAATTATACCAAACCTTGTAAATAGTATCAAAATAAAGTCTTATTAATGTTAATAAAAATTTAACAACAAAATTCTATAATAAAAATCAATGTTAAATAAAAAGTCATTATTAATTCTTATATAAATCATCTTTGGAAGCTTTGGCCCTTAAGGAGGATATGCTTAGTGCTATTGATTTGAATTTGGATCATGTCATATTCGAGAGTGATTCCCAAAGCGTTACTCAAGCCATCTATTCCAATCACACCGGTATTTCTGAGTTTAGCTGTATTATTTCTTCCATTAAATCTTTGTTGTCCACTTTTTCTAACTTTGAGGTAAAGTTTGTAAAACGCCAAGCAAATTCGGTTGCTCATTCATTAGCAAAAGCGGCCGATTCTTGGACTAGGCGTAGTTTGTTCTACACGATTCCTCTTTGTATTGAACCTTTATTATATAATGACATGAATTAAGTTTTTGGTTGTAAAAAAAAAATCATCTTTTATCTAATTCCTTGTTTCTTTCTCTTCAACTTGATGTTGTTCTTCAACTATTTGTAAAAAGAACCGATCCCATAGTTGTTGAATATTATCAATGACATCTTTGTCATACGGTGATGGTTCATCATATATATATATATACAAAGTCAAACAGTAAAATAAATTAAACGAGTGCATGCTAAAACAAGAAGTTATGTGATTTACAGATTGAAAATTGAAATTCTTTGTTATTACCCCGTGTAAACCTTGAAATATTCCCGTCTTGTCAAACATATTTTTCATTACATAATAACCACAAATTCAAGTGTTGTCTTGTCATGTGCCTACATATTGATAAAAAATGCATATAACAATTATATATAAACATTGATCGTCCTATAAAGTATCAATGAATTTAAGACAATTTTCTTTACAAATTCAAAGACAAGACGAAATTTTAAAAGAAAGAGAAGGGAAGGAAATAATAATGAGTTTTTAAAAAACTTAAAACAAAAATTTAAGCATCACGATTATTTTTTGGTATGAATTATGCACTGTTTCCTGAAATAGTACGAGAATGGAGACATAATTAAATAAATTAATAATAATGACTATTTCATTTATATAAATGAATCTTTAATTTGTCTTAATATTATTATATCTTGTTGAAAAATAAAAAGTAACTGTATTATAAAAATATTAATATCAAATATTGAGTTTTAAAAACATTATATTTTCATTGATAATAGCAATATATATGTTGGATATAAAGAAATTTAAAGTTAGCATACCTTCATACTGAATCTTTTTATGTCTTTAATCTTAATTTTCCCAAAAGAAATGTAGTGCTTCAACTACTTAATAAATAAAAAATGAAGAATTTCTTATAAATCAATATATTCTAAAAAATAAACAAGCAACACAAGGCTAAGATAATAAGTATGATAATTATGAAGATAAATATTAAGTTCTATAAGATATACATTGTAGAGAGAAATTAAAACCATTTTTAAAACAAATTAAAATTAAAATGCATCCTTCATAATTCTAACTTCTTAAATAAAAGTTTAATGTACATAGAAAACAAACAACTTGCAGGATTTAAGATCTTCCCTCTAACATTACACTCAAATTAACATAAGAATAAAGGTCCCTGATGCTATTTTATATTCAATACCTTCATATATAAACAAAATTAAAAGAGTAGAAATTTTTAACACTTAAAATAGTAAAAAAATCAAGAGATAAGTACCTCAACAGTTTGCGGTTTGTTTTGATACCTTGACGTGTATTAGAACAGAGTGGGAACACCGATTCTCAGAGGAAACAAGAACACACAACAAGAGATAAATTGAGAGCAATTATAAATTAAGAATGAAATTGATTCTGATTGGAGAAAGATTAAATCCCAAAAGGAAGAGATAATGGATATCTTTGTGATTCAAAACAAATTTCAAAAGGAGTTTTTTTATTCTGAACGTGTTTAGAGAGGATTTTTGCGTATCATTGATTTAGAGAAGAATTGAAAAGGAGGCAGAACCATGTGGATAAAATGAGAGAATAAAGGTTTCAAAATTTCACATTCCCAACATTATATTATGATTCCATAGGCTTAAAAATAGAACCAGAAATCAAGATCTTGTCCACTGTATGCATAAACATCCCCACCCTTATACCTTAGCTTATGGACTTTTATAAAAATAATACTTGGTGTAAAATACCACCTTAAATAAACTCATGTCCTATACATAACAATTAGGGTAAAATTGGTTCAAATTAAGTCAAATACGGTATACAGTTACAATCAAGATACAATCCACATTCTATGAGTCGTATAACCTCAAAACTCAGTCAAAATACGACCCACAATCAACAAACAAAACTAAAATTGGATACAAGATTACCACTTTCCATTTCAGCATAAGACAAAAAACATGCATCATTTGAGGATAACTGAAACACCAAAATAATATTAAAAGAAGCTGAGGCGTTAGCATTGAAAGAAGCTGGGGCGTTACTTGGGATATAGGTAGTGTGTCCTCGAGAGAAGCTGAGGCGTTAGCATTGAAAGAAGCTGTTCAACATGTTGTTACCTTGAAGTTGGATCATGTGATATTCGAAAGCGATTCTCAAGTGGTAATTCAAGGCATTCACTCTTCATCTACTGGTAGCTCTGAATTTAACTGCATTCTTCTTTCTATTAAGCGTTTCTTAGCTTTTATTCCAAACTTTGAGGTAAATTTTATTAAATGCCAAGCGAATATGGTTGCCGACTCGTTAGTTAAGGCGGTCAATTCTTGGTCTAGGCGTAGTATCGTTAATGTTGTTCCTCCTTGTATTGAATTTTATTTGATAAATGATATGAGTTAATTTTGTTCTTGTAAAAAAAATATTAAAAAACAACTTACCAAATTGAGGAAAACATGTGGACGTACCAGAATTGCAATGTGAAGGACCACAAAGTACGATTTTTTAATGTTTTTATGGAACCATCACCAGCTTTCAATGCACTTAACTAGAGACCACATCAAAAAACAATGAAATTTTCTTCTTATTCAAATACGACAAACTTCAATTTAGTGATATAAATATTCGAACCAAGCTCCAAACACAAACCTTCAGGCAACATTTATGGCTTTGCTAGAGAAGCTTCGAGCAATTTCAAGTTCGAGCATCATCAATGGAATTAAGTGAGAGAAATTGTAAACTGAAGAGACTGAAGAGATTGTGAATAATTTAGAGTTTCGTATTTCAAATGTTAAAATCACAACTTCCGATCCTTTTCAAAGTTAAAAACAAATGTTGCAACATGTCATTGTGAAAAATCTAATATGGCTCATTGTTTACCTGCCTAAGTGTGAAAAGTCTCTCTAGTGTTCCTCCACGTTAGCTTCTGTTAGATAAAGTTAACATGAGAGGTCAAAATAGTAGACGAAAAATTTTAAGAGGACCATCATTTTAAAAAATTGTTATAAAAGACTAAAATTGAATTATAACATATTTATAGAAACTAAAAACATATTTAACCCTTTATTTAATAAAAAAAACTTATAGTTAGTCATAGTTTGAGAAACTTAAAAGTTTCTCACCAAACAATCTAACATGTTCTAAGAGTGAGAGATCAAAAAATAATTAGATTTGATATTTTGTGGTTTGTGTCACCCCTTTTTTATTCTCCTTTCTCTCAATCTCTTATGTCAATTAAATAACTCATTTTAAATTTTCATAAATATATATTTAAATAAAATATATACTGTATTAAATAAATTTACATGTGTATTAATTTTGCTAGTTAATTATTAAAGAAGATCGGAAGAACCTAACTAATTTATTCAAATAAGAATACATAAATATAGTTGTTTTAAATTGTTTAAACAAATGTTGTATACATTGTTTTAAATTATTATTATTTTAATTCTTACTAGTTTTTGTTCCAGCAGGATTTATTCTCCTAAAACGAACACCAAAATTTATTAAAACAAATTGCAGTTCATCAATAATTTAGTATAGTTAGTTTCTCATTGTGTCTGAATAATACCTCTTGCTATTGATTTGAACCTTATATATTTTGAAGGTTTAAGACTTTTTTTATTATGAGTTTGTTTGTTTTAGCTTTATAGAAATAGAATTTTTTTTGTGTTTTTAAAAATAATTTTTAGATAAAATATTAAAAGAAAATTATTTATTTTTTATAAATTAAAAGACTAATTTTGACAATCTAAACATAAATACACGTTAGTGAAGATTTTTTTTTAATAAGCAATTTAAATCTGAGACCTTGAGAGGAGCATATTCTCAAGACCCGAGCGTTTCACCGCTAGATCACACACACGCACACCATATTAGTGAAGATTAAAACATAGCTAAAATCATAATTTTAAAAAAAATATATTTCTTATGAAAAACTATTTGAAATAATTTCAAATTTAAGTGATTTTTGTAAAGTTTGATATAAAAAAAATTATAACAAAATGATAAAATACTTAAAATAATATTTTAAAAATAACTATTTAAATTAATATTTTATTTAAAGTTTTTAATTAAAAAATTATTTATAAATTTTTTTTACAAAAATATGTAACACTATAAAAATTTATTTTTAAAAAAACTAAAATAAACAACCTTATATTTAAGATAGTATTCACTCGATAGCCATTTGATTATCATATAAAAGTCATGACTATTCTATTCGGTAAAATTATATAAAATTTTGATTACTATTATATTAATAATAATAATAATATTTTTTTGTTGTGTAAACAAGATATCAATATAACGGAGAACTAAATGTTATATTATAAGAAATTATATTATAAGAACTTTTACAACCTTATATTATATTATAAGAAATTATATAAAAAAAAATACTTTTACAAAGGAGTAATATTAATGTTAATGTATATTTTTACTTATAAACAAAAACATTTTTGCTTATAATTGTAATTGGAAAGATTATATGTACCATATTAATCCATGATTTAGTGAATAATTTTTTTTTTATACTTATAGTGTGATAGTGACGGATGGAGTAAGTATGATAAAAATATTTTAGTAGTTTTAACTTGTGTTTCATAGAAAAAAATTTAAAAAATTCAATTGGATTTAACCATTTTTTAATATAAAAAATAGTTTATTTTTGTTTTTAATATTTACCAAATATAATATAGTTTTGTCGTTATCTTATAATTGCAAGGATGAAAGACTATTAACTATTATTTCTAAAGGATGGTGCCAATTGTCATTAGAGCTTTAAACAATTTTCAGCTATACATACAATGATAGTAGGACTTGCCCTAAACCTATCTTATTGTTTTCTTTTGTTTTGTTTACAAAACTATCTTACTATCATCATACTTGAATCTTCACGCAAACCTTTTTCCATCTCATTGTTTTGTTTAGATAAGCACTTATTTCCAACTTAAGGAAGAGAAAAATACTACAAACAAATAATTTGTTAGCACGGTTTTAGCAAAAGACACCCGTGAATGTTGTTTTTGTTTTTATATATATCATGCATAGCTTCATGTTAAAAAAATGTAATCATGGAGGAGTTAACCTGAGTGCATATGTTAAATGATTATGAGAAACCATCAAAAGATTGCCCTCATTAATTTTACAAGATTATTGAAAACAACTCGACCATGCTTTAGGTGCCTTAATATTTAAATTGAGGGAACAATATGGAAAGAGATGCAAACAATCTTACTTCATAGTCTCATAGTTTGTTCCCATATCCCAATTTGCCACCCACGTTTTTCATAAAAAAATATATTTCTCAATTGTTAATGTTGAAATTTTTTAAAATGATTGAGTATTAAAATATTCAAAACAAAAAATATTATTGATTTCCTATTCATAGAAAAAATAAAAAAAATTCTCTTTACTATTGTTTTTTTTTCTCTTTAACCCCAATGACAACTTCAATAGTTTTTTAGGGAATTTTTTTCCCGCAAAAGGAGCATTTCTTCGTTGGAGAATCTTCTCGGCTTCTATGTTCTTTCTTATTGTCCATGCTTCCTTTTCGGTCACTGTTCTGGATGTACTCGATAAGTTGCCCCTTATAAATCAACTCTTATCACATCTTATAGATGGATGCATTCATTTGTGTTGTGGTTGTGACTCTTGTGAAAATAATATTATTTAAACTTATCTGTCGTAGATGATTCTTTGACCGGGTAGGAATTCCTAATCCCAATATTCATTGAACTCAGTGTTCGCACACTCTTTCTAGATCTTCTCCCTCGAAGTATTCAGGAGAGTGTAAGTGTTGAACCTAAATCAGGGTCTGTGATGCCCTTATTCTCTACGAAGGTCATTATCTCTTTCTAGTGCTTGATTGTATCCGGAGTTCCCTGCTCCCTGACCTTTATCTTTTTCTTGAGCAAAAAGTTCCTCTTCATAGTATATATAGGACAGAGTCGTATTTAGCGAATCACTCAAATTACAGGCTCCCTTGAGTCCTAATTTTTCCTGAAACATGATGTTTGATCTTAACCCCATCTTAAACATCCAGCATTCGTTGAGTGACCCCGCTGAGTACGACCATGGTCATGGGTTGCCGCTTTTGGGCGATGAAGGCGTTACGAAGATCCTTCCATGAATCTATGTTCCCAACTTGGATGGTTTTGAGCCACATCATGGCGGCTTCGATTATATTTAGTGCGAAGAGCTTGCACTTCACTGCCTCTTAGGAGCAATAATAATTCAATATATTGTCTACACGTTGAACATGTTCATATGTATCTCTGATTTTGTCATAGCTCTGCAATTTTAGAGGCTTTCCCAAACACCTTGATATCATATTATCGAGGAGGCATATGGACTACTACTTCTTTCACTCAAAAGTCGGAGCATCTATGTCATATAATTCTCTTCTTTGGCGAAGATGTACTAATGAATGATAAGGGTGCATGGGAGTCCTCTAGAGGAATATGACTATTGCTTCGTCCTTGGTATTAATCACGGGTTGGTGACTTCAAGACTTCTTATCCCAGTGTAGCTATGCAAACGGGAGCACACTTTGTCGTGACGATAACCTCTCGTACAATATTACGTACCTTTTAATGGAGCGTACTAAAAATTCTTTTTAATTCTGAGAATGCTTTCAACTTGAAATCATGAATTCTGTTGGTGACCAACTTTTAGACGTCGTTTAGCAAGTTCGTGGCTAATTAAACTTTGAGATTTTCCTACAACAGTCGAAGGCTTTTGAGCATTTTCCCAATATAACACTTAGAAAAGAAATTTAGTGGAATGATTCATCTTGATTTACTAGATCACTCATTGTAGAACAGAGAAAATAGCTTTTATCTCTAAAGAATGGTGCCAATTGTCATTAAAGCTTTAAACAAATTTTCACGTCTACATACAATGATAGTAGTAGGTCTTGTCCTTAAAACTATCTTTGTATCATACTTAATCCTTACGCAAACATTTTTCATCATATTGTTTTGTTTAGATAATCACTTATTTCCATCTTAAGGAAGAGAAACATATTACAATCAAACAATTAATTTTCCAACACCGTTTTAGCAAAGGCACCAGTGTTGGTTATTGGTTTATGATAGAAAAATGTAATCATGGAAGAGTTAACATGATGTGATTAACCTAAGGGTATAAGTTAAATGATTATGAGTAACCATGAAAAGATTGCCCCCATTAAATTTACAAGATTATAGAAAATAAATTCGATCATGCTTTAGGTGCCTTAAAATTTAATTTTGAGGAACAAGTAGTAGTATGGAAGAGACGTAATAAACAATCTTACTCCATAGTCTCATGTTTCTTCCCATATCTCAATTAGCCACCCACGTTTTTCATAAAAAATATATTTCTCAATTATTATCAATATTTCTGAAAAAGGTTGAGTATTAAAATATACAAAACAAAAAATACTATCGATTTTCAGATATTGAGAACATCAAGAATTTTGAAAAACAAAAATATTTTTTTTAAAAACATAATCATATGAAATTTGCAACTTCTGGGGAGTAAACCTTACCTGGCTTTGGGGTGTTCAGACAGAAAATTGTGAGATTAAGTTTGAGGAGAGTGCAACTAGTGCAAAATTTAAAATAAATTTTCTCCATTCTGACAGTCTTTAGTTTTAAATTTTCAAAACACCAAAAAATAAATTAATTAATCTCTCATTTTTCATCCAAACTAAGTATAAAAGTTGCAATTTATTTCTAATCATCAAATAACCTATCATGTTGTTGGCTGAGATTTTTGAGCTAAAATCCAGCCAATAGAAAGGAAAAGCGTTATGGGAGAAATATCCTCAAGTCGAACCACAGTTGGTCGACCAAGAACCAAAAGGCAACATAGTTTATTGGGTCCAGGAGTACGTAAAAGTCCAAGAGATGAGAAAAAGACCCAAAGAAAACATATTTCACGCAGATAAAAGTTTTGGAGGGAAATAACACTTGGATAAAGAACATGGAAGCATGGGATAGAAGTTGAGGAGAAGAACATGGGGTTTTTGAGGAGGTCGACAACCTTCCCAAAGTAGTTATTTTTATGCATTAGAAATAAAGAATTTTGTACATAGTTTTAGGGGTTCACAATTTTACAAACGCGTGCACGCTGTAACACTTAGAGTGCCCAAGCGAATGAACGAAATGAGTCAAGCAAGGGCTATGTATGTTTGAACCATCTACTTTTACTCTTGTCGTTTTCCTTTGTTTTATTGTTGGTTTGATATTCACCAAGTCCGTTTACAAAAAAAGTATCATTCTAAGTGTGTTAGACGCTGTGTCGAACACCCTTGTTTTTGTAACTAAGATAGAAGAACTTCTCACAAAAACTCTTGCAAACGAGAGCACTGTTCTGAGAATCTCTGGTCGATCTCACAAGTAACCTTTAAAAAGAGACTAGCGAAGTTTACCAAAATACGAGGTGAACCCACATATATTAGGTATATCAAGTATGTTTAAATTTATAATGAATTTGTCACTTATTTTGTTTTGGGTCACCAGTACGTCCCCATTGCACAAAAACCCAATATCGATAAAGTGTGTTGGTTAAGAATATGGATAAGAAACACTCTAGACGGGGGTTGAATAAACCGATCCGTTTTAAAATAACTGCAACTACTCTTTGAAACAAAATCAGAGATTTCAATGATATCACTTGAGTAATGATCCATCGACATTATCACTCTTAGTAAGGTAAGTTGCTAGATCCAAACAATTTAAATACTCAACCCAGAAAGGCTTTAATCATAATTGAATTTAAAGGCAATTCAATATGTTTGATACAACATAAACCTATGCTTACACAATAATCCGCTATAAGTATGATCTAATCTAGATGACATTCAAACGATGCTATGATGCAATGATTACGTAACAAATGGAGAAAATTAAAGAGAGATAAAGAAGAAGAAAAAGCACACAGAGATATATACTAGTTTGGTGTTATTGTCCTCATAGACACCTACTGCATTCTTCAATGGTTTAAAACCATTGAAAAATAATCAGGTTTTCCACTATTTCAAAATTTAATGTACAAATATTTTGATACAACGAAGTATCATCAACTCGAACACTATTTCAATAGCCTATACAGAAATGAAATGATAATTCTTTTTGTTGATGCAGATACTCAACTGCTACATTCAAGATCCTCACGATCTTGATCCAATAATCTTGTTATCCACTATAACTTGCTCCAAGATCCATTTCTGCAACATCCTTTCCTCAGATTTGACGAAGACTTTTCTGAGCAATTATCATTTTCTTAAAATAATTGGACGGCTCCCAACTTTGTCCCGCAATAACCTTTACATGGTTTCACCAAAGTCTTCAATGGAGTATATAGAAACTCTTATCTCTTGATGAACAACACACAACCATAATCCATGTCTAAGAAACTATTCTTCCACCTGATAAACAAAACATAGCTTGAAAGAAAAACATTAAACTCCTTAATGTACCTTTAGTGTACCTCTCACACTCAATATTTAGAGTTGGAGATCCAAAACAATGGTTCTTGACAAAGGTTAAAGATAATGAATAATATATGAAGAATCTCACACACATAATTAAAACTCACAAGATCCACATTCTGGGAGATTAATCACAAGTTATCAACAAGGAGATAGGTGTTGGTGAATGAAGAGCGCACACTTTGGTTCTCCCAAGGTTCTTAGAAAATGTTTTTCCAGGTTCTTGGTGAATGTCCTAAGATTGATCAATTCAATCAATAATTGATCAACTCTCATCTCTTGATAATTTTTTCTACCACAAAAACACACAATGGTGTTACAAGAGATTGTGTTTTCACACTTCTCATCATTAATTTTTATGATTGGTTCACACTCTCTATATATCGTAGACACGAAAAAGAAGAGATGAAAAAGTGGGTGTTAGTGGGTAGACACACTAGAAAAACAAAGAACCAATGAGATTTCATCAAATCATGAAGTAATAATTTTCGAAACAAATGGACAATGACTTGAATTAAAGGTTGGGAAGTAAGGGAATGAAGTCGTGATTCGATTCATTTATACCTCATGATTAGAGTCCAGGAGATTTGGGATTCGAATAACACTCTTTCATAAGTCGAATTAAAAGAGGTAAAGACAATTCCTTACTTTCAATTGAGCTCATGATTTAAGTCACATTATGCCTGATTCAAATCAAACTACACAACAGCCTTTGATTGAAGCATTATAAGTTGTAATTCAAGAAATACTAAATACATTAATATAAATCAAATTGATAGGCTAAAAAAGAAATATTTTCATGGATCCAACTACTAAAACATTGAACGGAGAGGTTCTCAAAGGTACAATACTAATCATAGCCAAAAGCACAAAGAATACAAATGAATCCAATGACTTATAAGCATACATTAAAATAGATAATGCAGATACACATAATTGACAAATTACAAACATGCGATAAATCAAATGATACATATAAGAACAAGATTGGTTCTACATCTGGCCTTAAGTTTTGATTATAACATTACATGTTATCTTAAAAAACAGTTGTATACACTAATAATTTCTTTCTAGTGTATGGCTTTTGCCTTACAGGTTCTCACTCTAGTAAGAAGGCGTGTGACGTCTTTAAATTCTAAACTCAACACTCTTGAAGAATACTAGTGTTGTGTTACAATGGAAGTCAAGATTCTAGAATGCTACTTCTGTAAAGGTTCTAAGGAACATTAGTATAAGAGCTTCTAATCCTAACTTTGCAAGGAAGCTTTGGAGGCCTTCTAAAGCTACGCTTCTATGTCCCATGTTTTGAAGATGATGAAGACGAGGTTCTGTTGAACAAATTCTAAAGATCTGAAGACATCTCTTCTAAAGACCAAGTGCTGAAGACAAGGTTTTGTTGAACAGGTTCTGAAGACTCAAGTTCTGAATATCTACAACATGCTTCAATCAACATACTACCAGAAGCCTCTGAAGACTTAGAAGATTAAGGACGGATTGTGTGTGATAGTGAGCATAAAAGTACTAACGTAAACAATGACCTCTACTCTTATAGGGTTGTGAAAGGACGGTCCAACCTGTACTTTTTATCTACCATTCCCACCATGAGTGTTGGGGACTTTACAATTATACTTTGTATTTCCGATTCTACCCTCCAACGAATCTATCCTTCTCTATAAAGGAAACCATTTGAAGAATTTGAAATCAACGAATGAGTTCTAAAAAACTACACTAAAGCGTTGTACAAACTCCGTTGAGAAAATATTTGTAGAATTTTGTATTTTAGCAAGGATCTTTTGTTCGTATCTTGCTTTCAACACTTTTGTGTTGTTATACTTAAACATTGTGTAATCTATTTATTTAGAAGCATCTTTATATACACACTTGTAATCAACGTTGGTTGATAGATGCCTTGATAGACTAAGTATTAGTCAAAATTCTCAAGAAGATTTTGGTTGCGGTCATAGTGGTTTCATGATAAGGATCAACTGAACTTGTTGGGATTGGCAGCAAGGTTGATCATAAGCTTATTGTGGTTAATACCTTGGGAGACTAAGTGTTAGTCAGAATTCTCAATAAGACATTAGTTGTGGTCATTATGGTTGTCTGTAATCGGTTTGGTTATATTGGATTAAGTCCTTATTGAGAACCAGGAATAACTTTGTTAATAGTGAACCAGGATAAAAATAATAGTGTCTTTTATTTTTATTACTTTGTTAAACTTGTGTTTTGAGTTGCAAAAATATTACATTTGGTGCAACCCAATTTAAACCTCCTCTTTCTTGTGTTTCTCGCACCTTCAACATATACACAAAATTTGAAAAACAATCAAAACTAAAATGATATCGATGATAACTACAATTTCAAATTGTAAAACGACAAGGCTTGGAACATCTGGATTTTGTTTTCCCTATCACACATATGAACCTACTCACACAATATAGCATGTTTGTCCTTCATATGAGGGCCACGTCGAAATCCACTAATTACGCCATTAATGACAAGGAGGTGGCCTACGAAGCGGCTGGAAATCCTCATTCACCTAATCAAAGGACGAATGACCAAGTCGTAACAATTACTCCTTTCGATCCTCAGCCGTCAAATTTTTCTAGCCTTGGATAGATCAAGGTAATTTTCGATTCCCTTAATTCCTCGGATCTTCTCTACAGTTCCACATGGCAACCCTTTTTCATACTTATATTATCACCTACGATAACTAGACACGAGGCATTCTCCAGTTTCCAGCTCTTGCAGGCTAATCTGGGCCAAGAATGAGCCAATGAATTGTTGAATGATATGTACTTGATTATTCAGCAACAAAACTCCCAGGCTTTTGCAGAAAAGATAGTTTGGATCGAAGAGGTCTTACACAACAATATTTTGAAGAATAAGATTTTTCAGGAGGCGTACTCACATAAAGTCTTCGAGCCAAGAAAGGATCCTTAAAATGTCCCAAAATCCTTGAACCACTGAGGACACGAGTGTCGTACTCCTTCACCCAATCTCAAAGGAAGGAGAGGAAGACACACACCCCCTTATACCCCTCGGCCTAGGAGAAGAGAAAGGAATGAAGGAGAGGCCCCCTTGAAGCCAAGGAAAAAGAATCCTCTGACCGCCCATATATTGGACAGTAAAATTCCAAAGCCTCTGGAGAAGCCCTTGAATCTTTAGAGTTACAATGGGAATGAATACCCTGACGAGCACGTCAAACACGTGGACTAATGATTATAATAGTACCACGCCAATAGAGACGTGAATTGCAAACTCTTTACACTAACTATAATTGAGTTTGCTCAAGCCTAGTTTAAGTTCCTCTCAAACAAAAGCTTATATTCATGGTCTGACATATGCAAGGCTTTCACCGCCCATTTCACTGCCAAGAAACTACAACTAACCACCATGGTCGCTCTTAGTGCAGATACTCTAGGAAAAAAGGAAACCATGTGCGTGTATATCAACCGCTTCACCAATATGGAAGTAGCAGTTGGAGGATCAGATGAGAGCCTAAATTTATGGATTTTTAAGAAAGGCCTTCGAAAAGATTATATATTTTGGGAAAATTTAGGGTGCAAGAAGGCCTACAACCTAAAAAATTTCTATGTAGGGTGCAACCCTACATTAACTATGAAGAGAAGCTCTTGGCCAGTGGAGGTAACCGGGGACTGGGTAACTTCAAAACTAATCGAACGTCAAAAAAAATATTTTGGGCGGCTCAGAAAGAAACACAAACAAAGTCTCCGTCCGAACTCTGACTCCTACACTCCCTTGAAAACCTTGCCAATGGGGATTTAATAGAGTGTGCTAATAGAAAATTCAAGGAAGCTGGAATATGAAACCTGTGTCCAATTAGAGAACATGTTCGAACTGAAAATTCCACAAGATTAATGACCATAAATCCAATTATTACATCAAGTTGAAATATGAGATTGGGGAATTCATCAAGATGAGATTGAGATACACCAAAGATTGTAAGAGGGTCTGAGAGGATTCTCCCAAAAAAATCCCCAATAAGACTGTGGAAGTTGTGGCCTGCGAAAAAAGGTAAAGGAGAGGATAGTGAGGAAGACAAAATAAATTAGGGGAAGCTCATGTATATCTCCCTCTTAATAGGGAGAACCCCTTAGATGAGTAACTCGTCTAAGAATACGATGAAGAGAAAAATTATTGAGCAAATGGTCGTCAATAAGGATAAGGGAAGCATGTCGATCACTAATCTGAAAAGGTTGATTCTTGGGTTCCAAGTGAGACATTCAGAAAGTTGGGGGATCCTTAATGAATTTTTTCCCTTATTAATCACAGAAACCATCACCAACTTTGATGTTTCCAAGATATTAATCAATGGAGGAAGATCTTGTGACATTATATCTTTAGATCTCTTTGAAAAAAATGGGCTTGAAGAAAGAAAAACTATGGCCTTACAAATACCTTAAGGTATTCAAAGACACAATAACACGCTTATATAGGTACATAGATCTAATGGTAACCTTAGGGGAAGGAAGAGACAATATGACTATTGACTCATAGTTCCTAGTCGTTCCCTGTAGAGCTGTTTATAACTGCATCCTAGGGCGGCCCTTTGCGGAAACACAGGACACAGTAGCTTCCCATATTCATCTTAAGCTGAAATACCATAACATTCATGATGAGCCAGTTACAATCCGCACCAACTTTTTCAGAGCAACGATTATTTACCATACTTTACATCAAGATCGGAAACAATGTGAAGCTAGAGAAATGGATATCAATGTAGCCTCGTTAACAAGGCATCTTAAGGATATGGCTATTCAGCCTCCAACTAGGAAAGAACACCAGTCGTCACTAGTGAACATAAGTGGTTAATCTGGGGAAGACTGACAATAACCGCCATTGATCCCACAACAAACAATCGGTGGCAGGAACACCTGGTTATGTTAAATTTGGATCCCCTTAATTGTAAATAAAAAGAGATCAAGATATATTATAATAATTTAAGTAAATAAAGAAATTTTTCACTAAATTATCTTTTCATTTGTGATTATGAAAGGTAACGACGAGTCTGTGATACAACTATAGGGATTAAAGTCCCATTGCAAATACTCAGGGGGGTGTCACATATGTCATTGGCGTACAACTAAAGCAACCTAAAAATTAGAAAATAACCAGTCATGACGCCAATGCACACGCACGACGAAAACAACTTCCTACATAAGACATATTTACTCAAAAGATAATACACTCTTGGTAAATTTACAAATTTTCCCTTACCCAGAACAAAGATTCTCACTTGGACTCAAGAGTATTCTCAAAGTACTATGACTAAATATATGTGATTAAAATGAGAAATTTAGTAAAAATTACAAGATAAATGAAAGTGAGATCAAAGATAATTTTCTGGATCTAAAAAATGATAGAGAATCTCTATATTTAAAGGCCAATATATGGCATAAAGTTGGAAACATTTCGTGGAAAATTTAGTTCAACTAATCGATTATGTAAAAAAATTAATTTATTATTTGACCCCCAATCGATTCTAGACTCAACCAAGAGAAAATAATCTATTAGGTACTTGGCCTAATCGATTATTTAGTTTGAAATGATCTTTCAATAAAAAAGATGTTAGGTTGTAAAAAGAATTCCATAAATAAAATATGAGATGCTAGGTACTTGGCTAGGTTGTAAAAAAAAATTAGGTGGATTAAATAAAATATGAGAGGCTTCTTAAAGGTTTTGAGTGTGGGTAAATTTGCCATTGTATTTCCAGAAAGACCCTTGTGTCTTTACAAGACACTAACCACTCAAACTCACATGACCAAACGAGCTTTCACCCTTCCTCTCTTTTATAACTCCGAAGCTTCAAGTCTTGGCATCACTATAATAGACTTTAGAATTATACAAGAACCTTGAATATTTTAGATTGATAAGGATTGAGATATCTTCAAGTTGATTATTATCATTAGAGAGTTGAGAGGTCAAACCACTAGAGAACCTTGAAGATGAAGTCTTTAATTGACTCTTGTTTGACCAACATCATGCTGACTTCAAAGAGATTACTTGATTTTCAAGAGAATCTTATAAAGGATAGCTTTACACACTTTCAGTGGAACATTGAATCTTATTCTGATGAGACTTAAGATAAGTCTTCATAATAAACTCCATCAACATGAAAACTACTTAATCAAATATATTTTCTAACTTCACCGAACACCGCTTGTCATAAGGTGTTGTCTTCATAGATAGGTGCAAACGGCTAAATCTCCAAGCACAAAAATGATATTTGGGCTTCAGCTTAATCAAGCACCGTCACTTGAATAACATACCCAACACCATCACTTGATAAACATCTCAAGTATCATGACTTGAACAATCATATCCTAGAACAACAAGGTTGATGAAGACTCTTCTTAACAGTGTTTTCAACATCAAAATTAATTCAACTTGTTGTTGAAGTCTTCATACCTGCAAGTACATAGATCCACAAATGTTACAATTGAAATCAATGATTTAAGAACAGAGTTGAAAAGGTGGAGATAAAAAACCGTTGGAAAACTTTGAAAATAAACTTGACTAAATATTATGACATTTTTTAAGGTTGCATAAGCGAGCTTTCTTAAAATTCAACTACTCATTTTTGGGATGTCGAGGAAAAGTTATGTTCTGATTGAGGTAACTTTAAATGAATGTTTTATTTTTAAAATGTTTTATTAATTAACAATTGTATAAATTTTATTAATTATACTATTTTATTCAAAACCAAAAGTATCAAAAGGGAGAAAAATGTACCACTTTGAAATTATGAGAAGACAGTGAAACTTTATGAACCTAATTAAGCTGATGGAGATGAATTTGGAACTTGAAAAGATTCAATGCGACAAAGGTCATCAGTCAATATTGAAGACTTTGTTGAAACTATCCAAGACATTGTTGACCGTCTTAGTCATAATGAGGTGAATTTGGAAAACTTTGATGGTCCTGAAACACAACTACCAGGTCCATCACCCATAGCAAGTGGTAGTCAAAGAACGAAATTGAAAGCAGTTAAGAACAAAGAGACATACAATGAAATTATTGAACTTTAAAAAATCAATGAATGTGGTTGCAGATGCAATTAGAGAAAGAAATGTAACAATAAGATAAGGAAATGAAATAATGAGAGAACATTAAAAATTTGAATTGCCTCTAATTTTAAGCGAAGAAACATGGAGTGTAATAAAGAAGTATGGATATAACACAAAGTTATTGCCTAAGATATATTGCATTGTTATAAAAGATGTAGACAAACTTATAATGATTCTTAAATGTTCATTGAAGCATGCAAAGAAGTGATAATGCAAATGGTCTTTGACTCATCTGATTATTCATCTTATAATGGTTCTATGATGTTTATGAATATTTTATTGGCACTTTAATATGTTATTGAATACTTAGAATATTGAATATTTTACGTTTGTTTATTTATGTTTTTATGAATGAACAAGTTTCTCTTTGATGAAATTTACTCAAAACTACTTTTATTAAAATATATTCTTATTTAATATGAGTGTTAAATGATTTTAAGGGTAAAATACTATATATATTTTAAAATCTATCTCATCCCCTTCTAAACCAAATACATATTTAGTTAAAATTTCTCCCTCTCCTCCCTTCTCTCTCTTTTGCACCAAACATATATTTAATTAAAATTTACTCCCTAATAAAAATGTATGTTAAGTAATTTTCATTGTAATTGGAGGATCACCCTTTGATCTGAATGGATGTGTTTTGGCCGAAAAATCTACATGCTCCACCCCAAAGTTGATTCTGGAACCCCCCACATACTCAACAATTTTACCATAATACTCCTAAATCATTAAAATCAATAAATTTCAATTTTTTTAAAAAAAATGTGTTTGCTCATAGATTTTGGTGGAAAATACCAGATTTTGACAACTAAGTAGCGTTTTCTATTCAATTTATGATAATTTATCGGATATTTTCCTAAAAACCTAGTTTTCCACATAATACAAGTATTTTTACGAATTTTTAAAATTGTTGGTATAAAATTTATTGAGTTATACCCGATGTTTTGGAATATCCAATATAATCAAGATTTTTTTATGCATTTTTACCATAGTTCTTAAAATATTCAATATAAAACTATAAGTTTTTTGCCAGGCTTTTTTAAAAATTCGGTAGGACAATAAAGTTTTTACTTTTTTTTTCGTTGTGTTTAGTGAGGAGAAGAGAAAGAGATGTTAAAATGACAAAATGATTACAGTATTTTTGTAACTTAACATTGCATTATATGAAAATTAGCATCACATTATTATAACATAAACATAACTTACAAAATTATTAGTATGACCCTAACTATACGAAAATAGCACTACAATACATATTATATTGACTTCTTGACTTCTTCTTTCCAATGCCTTATACGTCTCGCATATGATGTTTCTCATGCTCTTGCACCACTACAATTCTCTATCCAATGGTTAGTGACGAGGGGCAATGGAAAATTAGGTTTCAACCTCACCTGAACCTAATGAATATTGTTAACAATACCAGTTGCAATAATGTTATGTCTACTCACAGACATATATAGAGATACCAAATGTGGGAAGAAAATGATGTTAAGGTTACTAGACAACTAAATCAATATCACATTGTATCTATAAGTAATAGAGTAACTGATGTCATAAATCATCATCTGTTTCTCACGATCTTGATCATCCAAGCTAGAGTTTCACATTGAACTCCTAACTTATGAGATTGTTTGTAAGTGCCAAAATATCGTTATTTTGAGTATATATTTGTGGCACTTATCGATTCTATTCTTTCCGTATTTTTAATAAAATCCCAAATTTTGTGTAAATATTCATATACTTGAGTTTTGATTAATTTTATGTTATTTATCCATTTTTCAGTTGTTTTATAGGTATTTATGCATATCAGAGCCTCGAGGAATAAAGTGTCGAGGGCACGGCTTCAATTTCGCGGTTTTTGAGCAATAAAATGGAAATTATGCAGAAGCTCGCTAAGCCAAGCTCAAGCGCCCTTGCATAAACGTGAAACAGAGAAAAATCATTTTCTGATCTCGCTTAGCCATCTCAGCCCGCTTAGCCAAGTCCACTATACCAGATATTTTTGTGTAGCTTGCTTAGCCAGCCTAGCTCGCTTAGCGAACCTGCACAAATTTTTCTTTATATTCTTTCATTTGTAACATAGTAAGGTTATGGGGTTTTGGGGATTTTTTCTCCCAAACTTCATCACTCTTATTTTTAGGTTCGATTAGGTTAGAAAATAACTATGGAGCTTGCATTTGGATGACTGAAAGTGGATTGATCGTCGAACAGAGCTGACAAACCGGGAGATTTTCGATTCATTTCTCTTCCTCTTTGTGTTTTCTCTTATAGTTGAGTTTTGTGTATGTATTTACTTTTAACTCATGTATATTTTTCGCCCATGGCGTTATATAAAACTTGCTATACAAATCTGTGTTGATTGTTGTCTTAGATTTTTGCTCTGTGCTCGGGATTTGGGTTGCTTTAGAGATAAACTTCTTGAATCCTTATCTAAGATGATTATCTGTTAATTTCTGAACTCTAGAGATAGATTTAGAGCTAACATTAATTGTGGGCATGCGTACTTAATGCTTTCGTGTTTGAGCGGCGCGCGAGAGATCGTCGACGCTAGAATATGCATGTTCTCGCGACTTTGTGTTAGAGATAACCTTGGTTGTGAGTTGATCTCGTAGGTGCTCCAGAGATGGACACTAATGTGAGAGATACGTGATGACATTGACGAGTATCGTAGGTTGAGTATAACTGGTCGATAAGTTTAAGTTTGTGAGAAATAGATTATATGCAAAGCTTGATAAGTCTTTTCTTTCCGAAGAATGAATTATTTTGCGTTGATATTTACTTTTCCGTTTTTATACTTTTGCTCATTCAAATCCGAGTTCGAAACCATAGAAATCTTTGAATGGCATGCTACACCATTCTCTATGGACACGAAAATTCCCGAATAAATATTTCCAAATCTTTTGCTGCTTGCTGCTATGCCTACATCAACAAAGTTATAATATAACACTTTGGAATACAGATGTTTGCATTGTTAAACTTCACCATCTAGCTGTGTCTGAACCAATAACCATAAATCTTCACCCTATCAAAGTAAAACTCTAATAGCACGGAAACCACAATCTTCATCAACCTCTATATCTTCAATATAGTCATGAAAGAAAATAAGAAATTTTGACAAGTAAAGATGTCTTGAGAACTTTACAGACAGTTGACTTGATGGAGTTTTACTATATGATCTCTTGGACATTTGATTTTTCTACGAGACATCAACATACTCCGAATGTGAACGATCTTGATGCATATCACTCTCTTGCTCCTTTTTACACTTCTTAACTCTCTTTTTTGGGTTGTACCGCACTTGTGATGGACACATAGAAGTTTTGCATGTATATGTAAGTTCACACACCTTTTCCTTCATCATCCTATGGCCAATAATAACCGAGGTGTTAAAATACCTCTTTAACTCTTCACATTCTTCGTCTAAATCCAATTGTGTCCCATTGTATTTTTCAATGACTTCATAATCTTCAATGTGTGATTTCCTTAAAACAAATGATAACCATGTATTTGAAAATCTGCAAGTTCATATGCACAAGGTAACCCATGTGTTATCTAAATGAAGTATCCACATGCATCTTCGTCAATACCAACTCTCTTAACCCTTGCCAACTCTTTTGCAATGTGTTTTATTACACTGTCTTGAGACAAATCAGTTCAATCTTGAGTCAAATGGAGGGTTATACTAATGCTCAATGTTGATAACACTATATTGAATTGATACTTTAATTTCTCCTAGTTGCAACTTCAACTTGGTGTTGACTGCATTTCAGTATATGCACAAATCTCCTCGACTAGTATTCAACATGTTTTTGAATCTCCAATGAGAAGACCCAACCCTATAAAATAATATTAGAGAAAGATATGATAAATAAATTTATAACTATTTACATAATAATATTAAACTCACAAGATTATAAAATATACGTGTTTATTGTCTTGTTCCTTAAATGAGTGACTTGGTTAGTCCATGCGGCAATAAACTTTTCTTTATAGGGTGTCAAACATGTTTGGTACATATAATCAACAAATGAAGAGATATCAGCACATGCTACCTTAAAAGGCTGCAAGTGTCCCTCGAACTCAAGCATCATATTTAAATACATGACTTTGTTCCACAAATCTGTAACATGCTTTTGCCTATTAGCCTCGACATACTCCTTGCACTTCAAATTAACATTTTTTGAAATATGAAATACACACAAGAGATGAAATGAGGATGTGAATACAACTTCAATGGCATTCAAATATGTCATGTGGTATTTTTTTATTTCATTCACAAACAATCTTTCATTGGGTTTTAGACGGCATAATATGTCACGAACATTTACATCCTTAACTAGATCATGGTTGTTAATACCTCATCTAACTGTTATGTTCCACCCGCTACCACCTGACGCAGATTACAACTGAAATGTACATTTAACTCTTCTACTACGAGTGACTTGAGACAATATATGGTTCTTGTAGTTTCCTCGTCTATCACAGCCCATAATCAATTTGTTTTTTCTCCCTCTTCGACATTTTTTGTATTAGAATGAACAGTAACAATAATAGCATGAAGTCTCCCAAAATATTGTTCTCATGATAACACTTAAGCCCGAGAGGAAAATATTTGTCAATTAAAACATATAATGAATTACTCATAAATAACATAAATTAGTTAAAACTTTCAAAAGTTCATATAAAACATGTAAGTAAAACATCTCAAGTAAGTGGTGAAGAAATGGATAAAATTTGTAAAAAAATCATCCACCTCGTACGCATTTAAGGATGAAATCAAATTTTTTAGTGGTGGAGGAAATATCCGGTATACCAGATTTTTAAATTTTTGGTAAAACATAACCATTTACCGATTATTTGAAACAATTTGATAAAAACTCATATTGAATTTTTAAAAATCCTATAAAAATGCATATTTTTTCTTTTGGATAAGTAAAAAATCTACCAAATTTTTGAATAACACTATCAAATTTTTTGCGTTTTACTAGTTTTTTGAAAGTAAATATTTTTTCAAACAATATATTTTGAAAGATAAATAATAAGAAAAATTATTTTGACATTATTGAAATGTGTGGGGTGTTTGAATCAATTTGATTGGTTTTAGGTAGGTTTTTCATTTGGGCCCGTCAAAACAAAATAACATTTGCATTAGAAATAGCCAAGCCCAATTAGCAGAGGGGGAGAGGTGAGCATTTGTAGTGTAGCATAGTAGTAGATTTGGTTTGCGCTCTGAAACTAACGAGTCAAATTTAAACACTTTAGTTTTTCTGTTTTTTATAAGTAGAGTTTATTCAATTTTACAGCAAAAGAATTGTTCTTTTAAAGTTTGTCTATTTCTTTCTTAGTTGATTTGTAGAAATAAACTTGGTATCTCAATGTGCCAATTTCAAAGAAGTTTAATGATTATGATCCACTTTACCTATGCCTGTGCTAAATTGTGCTTTCTGGTCTATTAACCTGACTTTGGCTAATATGCATAAGGATTTTACTTATGCACCATGCATAAACCTACATAAGCCATTGGATTATGTTTTTAATCCAGTATTAAGTATTGAGTATTGAGTATTGAGTGGTGAGTATTGAGTATTGAGTAATAACAATTGATATCTAGAATTTGATCCAATAATTCAAGGGTCCATAATAATCTATGTATGGTGCATAGATTTTTATCTATGCACGGTAACTGCCCCCTATTAACTTGATTTGAATGATATCAACAATTCAAATGCTACCTAATATTTTAATTTGGTTCTTTTCCTAAATTGGATGCAAACTCTTTGATGAATGTCTTCTTCAAAAACCTAAGCTTAAATAAAGAAGCCAGCTTTGTCAATTGTGGAAGAGTCTATTTGAGAGTGGAAAGTGACCCTGCTCAAATATCGCACTTAAATAAATTTCTCTTGAAACTTTATTAACGAAATTTTTGTTGACACATTGCGAATTTTTTTTATAGATGAATAAGTGGAATGTCACAAATTTAAACTCGTGATTCTGCATTTAATGTCTCTGCACAACTATAACTGAGTTTGAAATTTTTTAATACGTGAAAAAAACGACATAGTCTACTCTAAAGTAAAATATATCAATAAAAAGTAGAATTACAACTCTTTTGATACAATTGAGTAACTCGTAGGGCCCGTTTGTTTTGGGTTTTTTTAAAAAATGATTTTTGTAGTATTACTAAATTTTGTGAATAAAATTTTTACAAAGAAACTTTTCATAAAAGCTTCAAATGAAAATTTTTTTTGAAGCTATTTCAAATAGATTTTCATAAAAATTATTTTTGAAATACAACTTTTTGAAAAAATTATGATTTTGACTAAGTTTTGATCTTCACTTATGTATGTTTATGTTATAAGATATCAAAATTAGTGTTTCATTTTAGAAAAAACAAATATAAAAAAATTTATAATATTTTAAAAAACGGTTTTAGAAAATCTATTTTTAAAAATACAAAAAAAAAATTATTTTCACTCAATCATGATGCAAACAAGAATTTTCTTCCAATAGTCTCATCCAATTTAAATGGTATACAATATATTCCATTCTTACTCAATCATGATGCAGACAAGAATTCTCTTTGTTCCAAAAAGAGTAGAATGCTAATTTTCCCTGCCATTCTTGAATTTTTTTTCTCTGTGATGTTATAAAATTTTTCACAATATGTTAGCCCAATTACAGAAACAGTATCCAACTCTGCCATGGAAAAAGGCCCATCAACAATTGCTCTCAACAGACCCAAGAGAATCACTAAAAGGCTCTAGAGACTTGAAGACTAAAACAAGGTATTGCCACCTGCACAAGAAGACAAAGAAGGAATAAGCTTCCAAAGTTTTGTTATAATTTATTAGCTGTACTAGATTTCCTCTATTGCTGTACTAGATTTCTTTATTTTCCATTCAAGGGATTTTATCCTTAACGTACAAGAATATTCAGTACCTCATGCCTATATATTGTACTCAATTCCATGAATGAAAGATATCAGAAAACAATTATATTTTAGTTTTATCTCTTCTTAAGGAGGATTCCCTTGTCCTACTAATCCAAGGTATCATATCCCTAACAATTTGGTGCTTTCATTTGTTGCTCTTACTCCCCTCCCATGGCTCCCACTAATGTAGAAAGATTGGATGACCTTTCATCCAAAATCGACTCCATTGCTGACTAACTTGCAGCTCTCACCACCAACCCACCACCACCACCAACACCAAATACAAACCCCACCCTTACCTACCTCTTACCACGAATGAAAATCGACGTACCTAAGTTTGACGGCACTGATGCTCCTAGCTGGATATTCAAAATCTCACAGTTTTTTGACTATCACCAAACACCGGAACCAAAGCGTCTAACCGTCGCTTCATTTTACATGGAAGGACCTGCTCTCAGTTGGTATCAATGGATGTTTCGCAACGGATTCATCACCAAATGGACTGGTTTCTTACAGGCACTGGAAACTCGTTTTGCTCCATCCTACTACGACGACCCTTCAAGCTCCCTTTTCAAACTCACCCAGAAATCATCTGCCAACTCTTACCTCACCGAATTTGAAAAACTAGCCAACCGCATTGTCGGTCTTCCCCAAACATTTCTTCTAAGTTGCTTCATCTCTGGACTCTCTCTCGAAATCCGCAGAGAGGTACAAGCACTCCGCCCTTTCACCTTAACTCAAGCCACCGCCCTTGCCAAATTACAGGAGGACAAAATTGACGAACGTCGTCGCTTCTTCAAATCGAAACCGCAACCAACGACTTCCTCCTCCTTCAACCCACCACATAACACTAGCCAACCATCCCTCTTACCCAATCCCAAATCCAACAAACTCAATTACCGCAAACTCTCCCCGGAAGAAATGGCTTCCCGACGCGAAAAGGGTTTGTGCTATAATTGTGATGAAACTTTCACTCCCCAACACAAATGCAAAGGGCGTTTCTTCCTCCTCATTACCGAAGATCCGCCAGATTCCATCCCAGATTTATTCGACCACCAACCCACCACATATGATGACTCTGACACCACCCCTGAGAATGACCCCATCAACGAAGCCCAGATTAGTTTACATGCCCTTTCAGGATGCTTCGCCGTTTCCACCATTCGTATCAACGGACAAATTTCAAACCACCCAGTCACTATATTGATCGATGGCGGTAGTACACACAACTTCGTACAAGATCGAATTGCCAAATTCCTTGAGCTCCCTTCAGTCCATACAACCCGACTCAAAGTTATGGTTGGTAACGGCGCCACACTCGATTGCAATCGCTTCTGCGCAGGTATCCCCATTTCTCTACAATCGAAAAAAATTTCTGTTGATTTTTACGTCCTTCCTCTTTGCGGCGCCGACGTTATTATGGGTGCCCCATGGTTACAAGCTATTGGGCCTGTGTTAATGGACTACACTACTCTTAGTCTGTCTTTCAAACACCACAATAAACCCATTACCCTAACTGCAGAAAAAAAGGCCCAAATATCCCCTGCCTCAGCCTAACAAGTTAAAAGACTTATCCAAACCCACTCCACCGCTGAACTGTTCCAAATCCAAATCATACCCACCAAACCGAACCCACAACCTGACCCAATTCGGTCACACTCCAACCCTAAAATCCACTCTCTTCTTATCCGATTCTCCAAACTCTTCAACTCCCAACCAAAATTTCCCCCCAAACGTTATATTGATCGTCACATCAAGCTTTTTCCCAACTCCAAACCCATAAACACCCGTCCCTATCGTTATCCATATTTCCAGAAAAATGAAATCGAACACCAAATCCAGACCATGCTTGACACCAAACTCATCCAACCAAGCCAAAGCCCTTTCTCATCACCAGTGCTTCTTGTCAAAAAATAGGATGGAGGTTGGCGCTTCTGCGTTGACTACAGTGCACTCAACGCCATCACTGTACGAGACCGTTTTCCTATGCCAACTATCGAAGAATTACTGGATGAACTTGGCCATGCATCTTGGTTCTCTAAACTCGATCTTCGCCAAGGATTTCACCAAATCCGGATGCATCCTCCTGACATACCAAAGACAACATTTAGAACGCATCAAGGACACTACGAATTCTGTGTGATGCCCTTCGGCCTCCGCAACGCACCTTCCACCTTCCAAGCTGCGATGAACACTCTTCTCCAACCTTTTCTGCGTAAATTCGTCACCAAGTTCTTCGACAATATCCTCGTCTATAGCCAATCTCTGGAAGATCACCTCCAACACCTCGAACAGGTTTTCACCACTCTCCTACAAGGAGAATATTTCCCGAAACAGTCAAAATGCCTATTAGCTCAACGCAGCTTGACTTATTTAGGTCATATCGTTTCTGCTGAAGGCGTTAATACCGAACCATAAAAAATCCAAGCCATCCTTGACTGGCCAATCTCTAAAAACATCACTGCACTAAGAGGATTCTTGGGACTTACATGATTCTATCGCAAATTCATTCAGGGTTATGCATTGATTGCTACACCACTCACAGCTCTACTTCGCAAGGATGCCTTCCAATGGTCCCCTGAAGCAACCATAGCTTTTAAAGCTCTTAAAATGGCCATAACCTCAGCACCCACCTTAAATCTCCCAGAATTCACACAACCCTTCTACCTTGAGACAAATGCTTCGGGTCTTGCTATGGGCGCAGTTTTAATACAAAATTCATACCCAATTGCTTTTTTCAGCAAGCCTTTCTTTCCCAGACTTCAGCGATCTTCCACATATATCCGCAAACTCCATGCTATCACTGCTGCGGTTAAAAAATGGAGACAATACCTGCTGGGTCATCGCTTTACAATTTACACTGACCACCAAAGCCTTAAATAACTTCTCACACAAACCATACAAACACCTGAGCAACAAATCTATTTAGCCAAACTCATGGGATATGATTACCAGATTCAGTACAAGACAGGGAAATCCAACATCGTCGCCGACGCTCTTTCTCGCATTCCAGAGACAATCTCAGGTACGCATCTTTTTCTCTCTATGCCTAATTTTATTTTCCTAGAGCAACTCACACTAGCATTGGCTGCTAGCACCCAATTCACCTCTCTATACAATCAAATTTCCCAAACACCATCCCAATTTCCCAACCACAAAATACACCAAGGCCTCATTCTGTTCAATAACCGTATTTGGTTGGATCACTCCCTTCCCTTCTGTCACACACTCTTGGAGGAATTCCATAGCTCACCTACTGCAGGTCACATGGGATTTGCCAAAACTTTAGCATGACTGAAAGCTAATTTTTGGTGGGAAAACATGAGGGATCAAGTACAACAATTCATCAAAAATTGTACCACCTGCCAACAAGTGAAATACGAAACAAAGAAACCATCAGGCCTACTACAACCTCTGCCAATCCCTCAGGCCATTTGGGAGGATCTTTCCCTTGACTTCATCACAGGCTTACCGCTCTCCAAGGACACACTGCCATTCTAGTGGTAGTTGATCGCCTTTCTAAAGGAGTGCATTTGGCTGCCTTGCTTCCTAATTTTACTGCTCACAAAATTGCAATAATCTTCTTTGACACTGTATGCAAATTACATGGCATTCCTAGAAGTCTCGTCTCTGACCGTGACCCATTATTCATAAGCAAGTTTTGGCGTGAACTATTCTCACTTTGTGGAACCAAGTTGCGCATGAGCACCGCCTATCACCCGGAAACCGATGGCCAAACTGAGGTTTTCAACAGAGTTCTTGAACAATACCTCAGGTCATTTGTACACCACAAACCCTCTCAATGGTCCAACTACCTTTCTTTGGCTGAATGGTCCCATAACACTTCTATACACTCTACCACTAGTCTCATTCCATATCAAATCACTTATGGCAAGGAACCACCATCCATACCATAATACATCCAAGGTCAATCCCCACTTGAAGCTGTAGACGTCTTACTAAGTAACCGCCAACAGCTTATCACCAAACTAAGGGCAAAAATCCTCAAATCACAAACTGCCATGAAAAATACTGCCGACAAACACCGAAGAGACATCACTTTTGAAAAAGGCTCTTATGTTTATGTTCTCCTTCGTCCATATAGACAGAAAACAGCTTCCCCCACATCTTATACGAAACTCTCCAAACGGTTCTATGGACCCTTTATGATCCTTCAAAAAATTGGAAAGTCGCATATAAACTCGACCTGCCACCCAACTGTAAAATTCACCCAGTCTTCCATTGCTCACTTCTCAAATTACACCATGGCCCCATTCGTTCTATTGCTACTATACCTCCCATTTTTGTTGACCACCATCCAATCATCACACCATTAGCCATACTTAACACAAAACTCGACCCTTCTACCACTCCTCTAACAAAAATGGTTTTGATACAGTGGTCGGGTTTATCTCTAGAGGACACTAGTTGGGAGACTTGGGATACCATTTGTTCTGATTATCACCTTGAGGACAAGGTGTCTTTTGAAGCACCAAGGGTTGTTAGCCCAATTACAGAAACAATGTCCAACTCTGCCATGGAAAAAGGCCCTTCAACAATTGCTCTCAACAGACCCAAGAGAATCACTAAAAGGCCCAAGAGACTTGAAGACTAAAACAAGGTATTTCCACCTGCACAAGAAGACAAAGAAGGAAGAAGCTTCCAAAGTTTGTTATGATTTATTAGCTGTACTAGATTTCCTCTATTGCTGTACTAGATTTCTTTATTTTCCATTCCTAAGTTTAAGGGATTTTATCCTTAACGTACAAGAATATTCAGTACCTCATGCCTATATATTGTACTCAATTCCATGAATGAAAGATATCATAAAACAATTATATTTTAGTTTTATCTCTTCTTAAGGAGGATTCCCTTGTCCTACTAATCCAAGGTATCATATCCCTAACACAATATCTCTTACTTATAGAAAAAGGATATCGTTTAAAACATCAAAAAATAATTATGGGTAGTCAATGTTTAAATTTACATCATTTTCCCTGTCCTTAAATTTAAATGTGTAATCTCAAAATTTGAAACTTTTGGAATATCCATCCCTTTCCATGTTATTATTAATAAGTATTATTGGCTTAAATTAAAACTGATCAAAACATATAGAAGATATATTGACATGTTCAAATAGGTGGTCCAAATCGAAATTAAGAGCTCTATCATGTACAAGTTCGTCTCAATATTTTGGAGGTCCTGTGCAGATTAATTTTGATTCAACTATGACAAAATAATTAGAGGCCCTATTTAACCTCATTTTAACATTGACAAAGATTTATGAGGCCTTATTGAATTACAATTTAATCGTAAAAAAATTCAAGCTATGTGTGGTAGCCCGCCCTCAAAAACAGCCCTGATGATGTAGACATTTTTCTTATTCTATAGGAATCCTACACAAAATTAACATGTCCAACCATTTTTATTTAGAGATAATTCATGCCAATTTTCTCATCCTCTTTTTGTGGTTAAGTGCTGGCTGTCACTCTGTCATACTTAGGTTAAGTATATTGTTTTCTCAATGTAAAATTTACTCGTAAATTTAATATTCTAAACATGTGCTATGTATCTTGAATTTGTATATACAACTTTTAGAATAAATTTACATAAATGATACCTTAACCTATGTTCCTCCTCAAGTTCAAGCATGAAGATTATGGATGTCTAAGTTATTTAAAAAATAGTCAAATTGTTTATTTTAAGAATGTTTTGGCAAAAATGTCAACTAGCTTAATTTTGTGGGTACGTGATGAGTCGAAATGTTCCTCTTAAGGAGTTCCTCACATAAAAAATGACATTCAATTTCAATATCTCAATGTGTTTTGTACACTCATGGAAAATGAATTTGATAACTATATGACATTTTGATTGACTATCACAATAAAGTCTCATGGATTGAGAGCACGCTACACCAAGTGAGTGCATAAGCACTTTCATCCATTTAAGCTCACATATAGTAATATCCATAGAACGATATTCTACTTCGACAAAAGAGTAAGACAAAACATGTTGCTTCTTGGTTTTCCGTTGCCATCAGACATCTTCCACAACTTTAGCAAAAGTTTGAAGCTCTGTTGATGTGGGAATTGCATCCTAAAATTACTTGTTGTTATGAATCAATTCTAATAACAGAGCATATGAGAGGTTTCTATACGAACAAGAAAATCAAAAAGAGAAAAGAGGGAAGAGAGACGATCAGAAAATAGTAAAACTAGATTCCTGTTTCATTTACAAATAGAAGAAAAGTGTTTACAATTGAATATCAACCACGTCACTTTCATATTGAGGTAGAATATGTTATTTACAAAAAAAATAATACTCTAGCATTTACTAACATACTAAATTAGACATGCTAGCAAACTAGCATACTTTAACATACTAATAAACTAGAATACTTCGACAGCTACTGAGTTTGATCCAACACTAGCTTATAACCAATAAGCTACACTGTGTCGTGTAGAAATATGAGTATAATTTAGTTTAAGGATTGGGATGTACCTAAAGGATGTGTTTAAGCAATAGAACAATGTGAGTGGCACATTTTAGAGATGGTGTCGATCACGTGATCCACAACTTGACATAATAATCATGTGTGTGATGATTGATTGTGAAGGAATAGTATAGGTCTAGTCTTTTATTTGAAGTATTTAGCTTTCAAGCATAAACTGATCTTGAAGAGATTCAAATAAGTGAATTTCTTTGAAGGAAAAAGAGAAGGAGCTCTTCTCTATTATTATGAAGTTTTTATGTTGATTTATCAACCTGTTGAAGATAAGAATTCAAGGCTTATAATTTCGATATTTAGTGAAGATCGATGAGTTTATCAAGAATGAACTCCATCAAAGATTGAAAATCAAGATCTTGGTGAAGATCAAGGATAATAGTGGTGGTAGCTAGTTTCCGACGAGTTCAACCATGAAGCAAGGAAAAAGATAAATTGTATTGTCATAGTTTAACTTTTGTTTCACTGAGTTGTTGTAACAAGAACTGGAATCAAACAAATATAGAGGAGCGTACAGAATTTTTCCCGTTCATCATCGAAGACTGGAGTAGGTGCCTGCGAGAGCGATAAAATCAAACCTATATATATATATATATTTATATATATCCAGGTGTACCTTCTCTAGGGTTGGAAAACGCGAACGTCTGCCTTGTTTATGTTAGAAAATATTTGGTTCTGCATCTTCGAATGGCATTTTTCCCAATTGAGTATTAGGTTGACGCTCATGCATCGTTGGAGTACCATTTCCAGGTCTGCTAAGCATCCTTCAAAACTTTCTCCACAGACAGAGAAATCGTCCATGAAGACTTCCATTATTCCATCCAGGAAATCAGCAAAGATTACCATCATGCATCTCTGGAAGGTTGCGGGTGCATTGCAAAGTACGAATGGCATTCGTCTATAAGCGAATGTACCATAAGGACATGTAAATGTGGTCTTTTCTTGGTCATCGGGGTGGATAGGAATTTGGAAAAAATCCTAAGTAACCATCTAAGTAACATAAATGAGAGTGTTTGGCCAAGCGCTCGAGCATTTGGTCTATGAAAGGTAAAGGAAAATGATCTTTGCGAGTGGCTTTGTTTAACTTCCTATAGTCAATGCACATTCTCCATCTAGTTTGAGTATGTTGTGCTACAAATTCGCCTTTTGCGTTGGTGACTACGGTGACTCCTCCTTTCTTAGGTACGACATGCACAGGACTAACCCATTTACTGTCATGATATAGGATATATAATTCCGGCTTCTAACAACTTTTGAATTTTCGTCTTAACTACATCGCTTAGAGTGGGATTGATTCGTCTTTGATGATCTCTAGAGGTTTTGCAATCTTCTTCAAGAAAAATGCGATGCATACAGATAGAAGTACTTATTCCTTTCAGATCTGAAATGTTATAGCATAGTGCGGTTGGATATTTTCTTAGGACATTGAGTAACTTTTTGGTTTCGGTTCGTTCTATGTCAGCATTGACTATGACAGGTCGTTTAAGTTCTTCGTCTAGGAATTCATACCTTAGATCATTTGGTAATGTTTTAAGTTCTACAGCACGTTTCTTAGGGAAAGGTATAGGATTAGGCGTTAGCGCTAGGCATTCACTTAGGTGGTTGTCTTGGTATTCTCCACGCCAGTTATCATCTTCAAAAATAGGCGGTATAAGAATTCTTAGGATTTCACATTCATCGATGATGTCAATAAAACAGCATGTGTCTACTATTGTGGGAGCTTTAAGGAATTTAGAAAGAATGAATTCAACCTTCTCTTCTCCTACTTCAAAAGTCAGTTTCCCTCGTTTCACATCGATGATAGCACCAGCAGTGGCTAAGAAAGGTCTTACTAGTATGATTGGAATATTAGAGTCATCTTGAATGTCCATTATGATGAAATATGTGGGAATAAAGAACTGACCTATTCTAACGGGAATGTTTTTTAGCATACCTACAGGGTACTTCACAGAGCGATCAGCTAATTGTAGAGACATTCTAGTTGGTCTTAGTTTGCCTAGTTGTAACTTTTCACATATTGAAAGAGGCATCAAACTCACACTAGCTCCTAAATCGCATAGTGCTTTGTCTATGACGAATTTTCCTATCACACAGGGTATGAAGAAACTACCAGGGTCTTTCATCTTAGGTAGCATATTTTTTTGGATAATAGCACTACATTCCGCAGTAAGCATCACTGTTTCATTATCCTCAAGTTTCTTTTTGTTAGACAGTATCTCTTCAAGAAATCTGGCATATGATGGCATTTGTGTTATGGCTTCTATAAAGGGTATTATTATGTTTAATTGCTTCATAAGTTCTACGAATTTCTTAAATTGTCTTTAGGTCTTAGATTTAGCTAATCTCTGAGGAAATGGGATAGGTGGCTTATATGGTGGCGGAGGTACTTATGGTTTTTCCTTTTCAGCTTCATCTTCACCTATGGTTTCTAGTTCAGTAGGTTTATTCAGTTCGTCATTGCTTTTTGCTTTTTGCTTTTCGATTTCATTTTCTTTTTGTTGAGACATCGGTTTAGTTAGGATTCTTGGATCTACTAGTCCGTCTCATTTAGTCCCACTTCGTAATGAAATGGCATTAGCATGACCTTTCGGGTTAGGTTGTGGTTGACCAGGAAATACTCCAGCTGGAGCGCTAGTTGTTGCTTGTTATTGGGCTACTTGAGAAATATGGGTTTCTAGCATTTTGTTATGTATAGCCAGGGCATCTACTTTGGTTGCTAATTGTTTTACTAATTCAGAGGTGTGTACGTTTTGGTTCATAAACTCCTTATTTTGTTGCGTTTGAGAAGCAACAAAGTTTTCTATCATTATCTCAAGGTTGGACTTACGAGGTGCTTGAGGAGCGGCTTGAGGTGCAATTTGGTTTGGCTTTTGAAAACCAAGAGGTGCTTGAGGTGCGTATAACGCAATGTTATTCTTATAGGAGAAATTTGGATGCTTTTTCCAACCTGGGTTATAGGTGTTTGAATACGGGTTTCCTTGAGCGTAGTTCATTTAGTCAAGAGGTATTCCAGCTAGCAATTGGCATTCGAAAACGATATGTCCAGGTACTCCATATAACTCGCAATTTGGAGCTATGGCAGCCACGGTGGCTGCGAGGGTTATTACTAAACTCTCGATCTTTTGAGTCTGGGCATCTGCTTTAGCATTGAAGTGGTCTATGCCACTGACTTCGTACATCCCTCCTTTGGCTTGAGTTTTCTCCACAGAGGCTCGTTCTCCTCCCCATTGATAATGGTTTTGCACCATGTTTTCAATGAGTTGATAAGCTTCATTATATGGTTTGTCCATTAATGCTCCACCAGCGGCAGCGTCTAGAGATAACACGGTGTTATATAGGAGACCACCATAGAAGGTGTGGATGATTAGCCATGGTTCAAGTCCATGATGTGGGAAAAGTCTCAGCATGTTCTTTATCTCTCCCAAGCTTCGAAAAGTGATTCGTTGTCTTTTTGAGTAAATCCTTTGATTTGGCCTCTCAGCATTGCAATTTTACTAGGTGGAAAACATCTTGCTAAGAAGACTTTCTTCAGTTCGTCCCATGTAGTTATGGAGTTGGAAGGTAAGGATTGGAGTCATGCTCTAGCTCTATCTCTTAGAGAAAAGGGAAAAATACGTAATCGAATTGCTTCAGGATTAACACCATTAGCTTGTACTGTATCGACATATTGCAGGAACACGGATAAATGGAGATTTGGATCATCCATAGGGCTTCCAGAAAATTGATTTTGTTGCACGACTTGCAATTATGAAGGTTTAAGCTCGAAGTTGTGTGCCTCGATGGAAGGGGGAGCAATACTCGAGTGCGGTTCCGATCGAGAAGGAGCAGCGTACTCCTTAAAAGGGCAATTAACTAGTTCAGCCATGTCTAGTTTTGGAGTTCGTTTTTCAGGAGTGGGAATCAACTCTTCGGGAATTGGAATTGGGTCTACTTCAGGAAGATCATGGATTCGACGTCTTACGTTAACAAAACGTTCGATTACGTTGATTCGTTATATTAATCCCCCTCCTTGTAAACGAGTATTTGGCATACAATCGTTCAAAGAAAGGAAAAATGTCGCCTTAGTCTGTACGGTGAAACAACGGAGTTACAATATTGACTTAATTGATCCCCGACAACGACGCCAAAAACTTGATCGTAACTTAGTATGTTTATAGATTCGTGACTGCAAGTGCACAATCGTATCGCATAGCTTTAAAGATTATCGAACCCAAAGGACCAAAAATCAATCTACCGTTATCTAACGTTACGGTGTAAATCTAAGGCTAATAATATTCGGTTGACGAATAAAGGGGGTGAAGTAATTACATAAAGTCTAAAATTAATTATAAGCAAACACCGGTATGTAATGTATCTAACTTCAGGGGTTCGGTAATTTATTGGCACTGATTCAAGTGTCACAAAATTTCTTTCAATGAAAACTATCAGTTTAAAAATCTTTGTCTCACACTCTCGTGTTTATTGATTCCGACTATATAATTGGACCTAGATGATCGCCCTCGCTGTGTCATTTAAAACCCCAAAAATAATTTTTGAAAACAAATAGAGTTCAATTAATTTTAAAGCGCTCTCGCTGTATTCAAAATTAATGTCTCATTCTCACTGTCCAGTTAAAATCTCAAACTCTCGTTCTTATTAATTTTACCCTCTATATTGCCTTTTACTCTCGTAATAAAACAGTTTTAATATTAATAATAAGAATCGAACCAGAAAAGAGAACTGATTATGAAATAAATTGTGCCAATTCGTTACCGAATCCCTTAGATTTAAGATTACATACCGGAATTAATAAATTTAGCCAGACATGATATTCATAACAGATTCAGAGTAATAAATAACAGACATAAATTTAAACATATTATCGGATATAAAATTTAAATTGTAAAGCATAAAAATTACTAAAAGCCTAGAAATTAAATTGAAATTGAAATAGAACTTTGAGTATCAGTCGCAATCCTCCACAAACCGGTAGGCTTTTGCTTCTTATCTTCTCAAATTACAAAACAGTTGTAGGAAAATAAAAATTGCATGAACAGTAGAAACCTAAACTAGTTCTGGAAGTCCAAAAATCAAACTAAAGGTCACTTAATTTCTAGTGTAGAAATCAAATGCATAAACTGGATTGGGAACTTGAAGAAAAACTGGAACAAAAAAAATAGCTCTAAACTGTATGGAAATTAGGGTGAAAATTGTCGAACCCTCAAATGTTGATTCAGCTTCTTTTTATAAGCGAGGATTCGTAACTGCCTTGAGAGAATTTAGGGTTCATTTCTAATACGAGAGGTTACTAACCTTTTGCTTTGTTTGTGGAAGATTAGGGCACCAGATGAAGGATTGCGAATCCTTAGAGGAACTTACGGAGGAGGGTTTTGAGGAACTCGATGAACAAGACATGTCGTATGGTCAATGGCTCAGAGCCTCACCGCTTCCAAAAATGAATGAGGACTAGAAGAAGAAAGTTTCAAGTTTCAGAATATGCAACAAAAATATCTTTCCGTCGTCCACCAGTCAAAGCAAATGCGGTTCAAAAGGTAAAGCTTCTATGGAAGAAGCAGAAGTTCAGCAAACCAAACACTCGGGTGAGAAAGCTGGAGCAGATCTTGGTCAAAAAGAAATGTCAAAAAGCAAGAATCTGGACATCGAGGTGGTAGCGGAGTCTTTCGGAGCAATGGCTATTTCTGCAGAAGCAAATCAAGAAAGGGCTCAAGAAAAAAAATCTATGGTCCAAAGGAAGAAATGGGTTAGAAGAAAGAGATGTAAGAAGCCAGCCGGCAATCAGAAGAAAGAGAAGTTGATCGAAAGCACTAAGAGGCAACTGGTGGACGTTATGATTACTGAAGGATCAATTGAGGATTGTATTAGTGGTGAGAAAAAGAGAAAGCATGATAGTACTAACCCAACAATAACAACTTTTTTACTAGAGGTGGTGTTGGAAAACCAACACCGCCTAGACCAATGAAACTTATGAGTTGGAACTGCAGCGGCCTGGGGAACCCTCGTTGTCATACCCCAAAATTTGCCCACACTTTTCAAAAATTCGAGACTATTTCAAAAAATTGAATTTTTATAAAATTTCGGGTTCATTTACATTGAAATCCTGAATTTTATAAATATTCGATTTAAAGTCTATTTTAAAAATATAATAGTTTACTCTTAAATTGTTATATTTTAATAAATAGCAAAATGCTGGCTGACACTTCATAAACCTTCAATTGGCTTTTTATTTCAACAAATAAATAGCACAATTGGTAAGGAAGTAAGGTTTGCAAGCACAGGGTCTTGGGTTCGAATCCCACTTCTAACTTCTTTTATTTTTATTTGCTTCTAACTTTAGTTTTAATTTTTATTTTTATTTTAATTCAAAAATCACAAAAATAAGTTTTTTTTTACATATTTAAATATTATTTTCGAATTTATTAATTATGTATTTAAAAAATATTTATTTTTTTTACTTTTCTTCATTTTATGTACTTTTTAGTTAAAAAATCCAAAAATAAAAATAGTAGTTTTTAATTCAAGATTAATTATCATTGAATATTGATTTGATTTTGTTTCTATTCTTAGGAGAAATCAAAACAAATATTTTGGTGTTAATTTTATCTTTATTGTCATTGATTTAATTTTAATTATTTCTCTTTTTGTTAACCTAAGTTTTTAGGTATAAATAGATAGGCCAAAGACTAACAAAAAAAACACACAAAAATACTTTACACACGTACAAAATTCTCAACCTTGTCTGTATCGCAAAAATTTCTCATAATCCAACCAATCCTCCATACAATATCACAAACCATACAACACACATTCAATCCCCACCATCTTAAACAAACAATTCAAAAGGAGCTGCCGGTGTATTCCAACCACCAACACCCTTGTTCATCATAAATAAACCATAACAATACACTAACAAAACTCATCCCTAACCTTTAATCAACAAATAACATCACAGGTTGTGTGACAACAACCTTCAATCATGTGACATCTCTTTTTATCCATTTTTTTGCTGTTGTTTCAATCGCAGGTTGTTATTACGAAAAGAAGATCGTGAAACTCCGACAAACACCGTAGACATCACCACGTGGAAGCATCACCAGCGACACCTCCATCAACAACCCAACACCAGATCCAGCGTCTCCGCCATCTCCTCCACCACCTCAGCCGAAGCCGCGTACAGCCGGCACCGCCCTATTCAGCCCTCCGATTGCAAGCCACCGTGGCGGATCTAAAAAATGGGTAGTTTCTTTCTCTCTTTATTTCATCCTTATGCTTAATATGAGTGAATGATCAAAAAAAGGAGAAGTGGGTTTTTGTTCTTCGGTTTGTATGAGAAAAAAAGAGAGGTATTGTTGGAGTAAATCATTTTCCTACTGATACCATCATGTTTATGTATTGTGTTGTGGCTATTATTTAATTTTTCTTATTTTTAAATGTCAAGTGTCATCATAGTGTTGGTAGAATTTTAACTAAAAAAGAAAAAGAAGAAGGAGAGATGGTCACGTGAGGTTTGAAGAAGATATATTCTCTTTACTAGACTTGTTCCTTTTTCTTCTCCATTTTTTTAGAGTTCTTTTTGCTTTATTTTTTTTATTTTTTTTATTATCTTAATAATATTAGGTTTAAAAAAAAGGGTCTTGATTATGGGCCATTCCATTTGCCAAAGCCCATTAAACTAGTAACTTCTAATCTCTAATTAATTTAGAACCTTTTAATTTAGTTGTTATATATAATTCCTCTTTTATTTATTTATTTATTTATCTAATAATAAAATATAAAAACACAAAAAACATGCATTTAATTCAAAGATACAAAAAAAATATGTTAGTATTTAGAATTTTATTTCTCATATTAAAAATACCAAAAATATTTTAATCCTCTATTTAGAATTTAATATTTTTTTAGATGTCTTTTATGATTTTCTTGATTTATTTACTAATATTTTTTTTATCGTGTCCTTACTCATATTTTTGTTTTTGCGAGGTACTACCTTCTTGAGTCATTGGATTATTTCATGGATATTCACAAGCCCTTTCTTTAATTTTCGTATATGTTTTATTCTCATTTTAATTTCTATTTGGGGTTTATAATAATTTTTATCCCCGTTTGTTAAATTTGTAATCCCCATCCCGAAGCCATGTAATAGTGTAGGACATTTACTTTCTGCATTTTAATTTCTATTTAGATGTATGACTAATAGGATTGTATGGTAAGATAACTCAACTCAATCGTTAGCTCACTAACTTCAAGATTAAATAACCGAATACAACACACATGCACTCACTCACCCTTAGGGTACGCCCCTCTTGGTTGCCTTCGATTAAAAGGTCGTGTCCCTCGAATGTAGAGGTACCTGTTAGCAAAAGTCCCTCGGCTAAAAAATTATCGCAAAGATCATAAGTCCCTCGATGACCCACGATGTTGCCTACGATGATATGATCTAGTCCCTCGAATGGTTGCCTACAAAGCGATGATCGTCCCTTCGAGATTGCTAAAGGCACCTCTACTTGTTGCCTTCAAACGACCTCGATGACCCTTTCGATGACCCGCACGTCCAATATAAACAAGGACTACCTACTTCTATATAGTATGGATAGTCCTAGGAACTTTAAAAAGCATAGAAAAAGACCAATTATTTAGGGTAGTGCTCTTAATCTGCCTAGCTCAATTAAAAAACATCTTTTCAATACTCTTTCAAAGCCTAAGGCTACGCATTTACGCTAAAGTCCTTACGCCCCTTTTCAACTCAAAACAAACAAACATGAGCTAAGCAAATTAAGAGCCCGTAGATAACTACGGATGAAAAGGGTGCTTACACCTTCCCTTTTCATAACTTACCCCCCGAGCCCGTTTTCTTTTTAAAAGGTCTTTCCTGTACTTTTATACCTTTCCTAATTGGACAAAATAAAAGTCGGTGGCGACTCTTGCTCACCGCAACATTGTTGCTTATAAAAATAAAAGTCAGTTCACCGTATTACACTCGTGCAGTTCGAGCCCTGGTAAAGCTCATTCATATTGAGAACCCCTCTTTGACCTTTCTCATGGAAACCAGGTTAAAGGAAGATGAAATGCAAAAGATTGTGATGAAATTGGGGTTCAAAGGTTGTCTGACAGTTGATTGTAAGGGTACTGGAAGGGAGAGATATGGAGGTTTGGGTCTGCTATGAAAGAGAAGCTAGACAGTCAAATTCAGTCCTTCTCCCCTAATTTTATCGGGGGAGAATGCATTAGGAAAGATGAAGATGATATGCATTGGTGTTTTGCAAGTGTATACGGCTTCCCTACAGAATATCATAAAAGAGATACTTGGAACTTGGTTCAAAACATTTGCCAGGAGCTTGGCGATCGCCTAATTGTCTTTGGTGACTTTAATGACGTGCTTCAACACAATGAAAAGATTGGCAGCAACAAACGATCCCAATCTCAATTCATGTGGAATAGGAACACTTTGAGGTGTGCGGTTTGCAGGATTTGGGCTTTGTAGGCTATCCCTATACATGGAAAAATGATAGAGGTGGGGCGGATAATATTCAATGCAGGCTGGATCATGGTTTTACAACCATATCTTTTTTTGAATCCTTTCCACTTACTGCAGTTTTCCACATGCCTCATCATGGCTCCGATCACGCAGTGCTTCTGATCATGATAAGTAACGAGGAGACTCAACAGGAAAAGAAGAGATGGGTGTTTTGATTTGAAGAAGTGTGTGACAAAGATGATAGATGTGCTGATTGGGTTAGACATTTATGGAGGAATACGACAGGGGGCTTCACACAAAAGTTATCCAACATTCAACAATTGAAGCACTCATTCAAGGATTTAAGAACGGGGAAAGTGACTGAGGACATCAAGAGAATTGAAGGACTTCTACAAGATAAAAGTAGATGGTCGGCTGATAACTCTGAAATTTAGAAGTACAGATCCCTTGAGAGGCAGCGGAATAGGTTACTCAAGATAGAAGAAACCACATGGGGGCAGAGAAGTAGAGCGTTGTGGCTGAAAGACGGAGACCAAAATACTATGTTTTTTCATAGGAAAGCTAATCAGAGAAGAAAATCGAATACCATCAAGAGACTGAAGGACCATAGAGGCAATTGGTGGAAGGGACAGGCTCAGTGCAAAAGAATCCTCATTGACTACTTTAAAGGTATTTTCAATACTTCTACTCCTACTAACATTCCTGATGTGTGCAGTTCCTTGAGTGGAAGGCTGAATGATAATCATAAGAGAAGATGTAGCTTACCTTTCACTGAAGACGAAGTCAAGGAAGCATTTTTTCAAATGCATCCAACCAAAACCCCGGGACCGGATGGTAGCACCTCGGCGTAGTTTGTATTGCAGTCGGTTTTAGCTCAGAGTTGCATTCTTTTTAGGTTCTGGTGTTGCTGTTGCAGGGTTGAGTTGGTGATTTGCTTAAGGCACTTCTTATAGATTGTTTGGATTTGGTTGTGTTGGATTATATTCTCTGCTAGGACGTTGGAGTGTATGTTTCTAAAGTTTGTTGGGTTGTTTGGAGGACATGGTGGCTATTCCGTGGCAATTTATTGCAAGTCTTTATAGTTAGAGGTGACAGTATTTTTGTTTATCATTGTTTGTGTATTTGATAATTATCTCTTTTTTTGTGTTGGAGTAGTTTCAGTGGTGATTATGTCCTGCCATGGCAATCTGATTGTTTTCCTGTAACTAATAGCTCATCTTGTGCTTTTTTTTCTTGTTAATGCATTTGACTTTTTTCTTGTTAATGCATTTGACTTTTTCCAAAAAGAAAAAAATTCTGCCTTATTATTATATGGTACCAATTGTATTGCGGGTTCTTATTGGTGGGAGTGGCAACACAGAAGCTACCAATTTCATATTATTAACATGTTAAATTGAGGTTTTGTTACATGACAAACTAGATTGTACATTGGCAAGTAAGAAAGTGTTTCTAGCTGCTCAAACTGTATTTTGTAATTTGCACATGGCTATGAGTTTAATTTAGTGCAAAGCTATTGTTATTCATTTTCTAACAATACCCTGATCGAGTCTAAAATAAGCTAAGACTATGACTTAGTGAAATTTCTTTTATAGTTTACCAGAATATAACACCTACAATATATTGCTGTCAATTGTTTGGCTACATTGTATTATCCTATTTTAATGGTACCAGCAGTCAACCCACAAGAGCTCTTTTTACTAACCAATAAAATTCAAAAATAAAACTGAGTAACAATTACAATCAAACATGATACAATGGCATTGGCAGTCACCAGCCTTTCATGCACTTTTCTAGCATAATTATAGCCAGAAATCAGAATTCTAAATTACACCAACCAAGAATTTTATTCAATAGAAGAAAAGATAATTGCCATGGTTTAATTTATGTTATAGAGATGACATTAGAGTCTAGAGCTTCCGCATAATACATAACAACAACTTTCCAACTCCTGCAAATTAACAGAATCACAAAAATCATCATTAAATCAAACTCACTAGGCTACTTTACATATGTCCTCATATTCCACAGCTTTAAGCCCCCTACCATCATAACTGCCTTTCTCTATCTACACTTTAGCGCAAAATCGATATGTATCCACCCCGAGCAGCCTAGCAAGGGATCCACGATAAGCCCCATTTACTATCTTTACACGTCCCCCAACCTGTGGTATCACAGTTTCAAGCTCTTCCTGATCAACTCTAAGCACATGCTTGCTTTCTAACATTTCTATTTCACTTACGTACTTGTCAATCACTTTCCTCACAACACCTTTTTGTTTGTAGTATCCTTTCTATGCCAAGACATTGCTCATAACCTTAACCAAAATTCCCTCATGCAACCAATAATCCTTCCTGTTTTTTTTCCTTTTTCCTCTCTTCTTCCGTGAACATTTCATCAAGAGTTGATTTTCCACCGCCGCTTTCTTTCCTTTTCAAATTGTTTACACGATTCTTTTCCTCATATTTCTCTTCATCAAACGCCATCCTCGATGTCTCGCCTTTATCCTTAGCTATAGGTTTAGCAGATGACCCAAGAGAAAATCCTATCTTAATTCCATCTTCTGCATTTAGTTCCCTTGTAGTCTCCACCTGTGAAGGCTGATCAGACTCGGGATTAGATAGCAGCATCAATTGCTCAGCCCTTTCAATTTGTTTCTGGATCTCCTTCTCTTGTTTTTCTTCATCTACCAAATCTTCCTTGATTCTCTTATTCTCCATCTTCTCCTTGAAAAGGGTTTATGAATCTCTATATATGTATGTAATGAACCATCCCTTGGGTGTTTCTTAAACCTTACATTTTCTAGTTTGACCCAAGTACTTAACAAACTCAGTAAGTGTAGCCCACTCGGTGGGGTTCATATGAACATGGTTTCTATCATTTATATATTCATTATACACTACAGTCGCAGCCACACGGCTAAATCGATGGTAGAGCTTCATGTGCTCAAGAAAGTTAGTCTCAAATTCTTCGGTATAGCCTTCAACTATGCAGGTTAGATTTTGCCCAAAATTTTTCATTTGACGCTGTTGCTCTTCACTCATGCAATGGCACATCTGGCAATTTTTCAAATGCATCCAACCAAAGCACTGGGACCGGATGGATTACCAGCCTTATTCTATCAAAAGTTATGGAATATTGTTGGGAAGGACGTGAATAAAGCTGCCCTAGACATACTCAACAACCAAAAGGATCCCTCTGCAATCGATTCAACCTTTATTTCCCTCATTCCGAAGAAAACGAATGCGATGTCGCCCCATGAGTTCAGACCCATCAGCTTATGCAATGTGATAATGAAAGTAGTCACTAAAGCTATTTCAAACAGGCTTAAAGTCTTGCTGCCAGACATCATCAGTGAGGAGCATAGTGCTTTTTTCAAAGGAAGGTTAATAACGGATAATGCTCTTATAGCCATGTAATGTTTCCACTAGATGAAAAATAAGAAGAAAGGGAAAAAAGGGACAATGACACTGAAGTTGGACATGTCTAAAGCATATGATAGGATTGAATGGGATTTTGTTTGTGGAGCCTTGGAAGTTTTGGAGTTTCTGGATTACCTAATCCAGCTTATCAAGAGATGCATTTCTACTGTTTCGTATCAAATTCTTATCAATGGGCAACCATGTAAAAAGTTTGTTCCCTAACGTGATCTGCGGCAGGGAGATCCACTCTCACCATTTCTCTTTATTATTTATGTTGATGTTTTGTCCGGTTTGCTGAAGAGGAAGGCTACCTCTTTATAAATCTATGGTGTTCTTGTTGCTCGAAAAGCCTCAATTATAACTCACCTCTTTTTGCAGATGATTGTTTGCTCTTTGCTCGAGCCAATGAAGCGGAATCAGATTCTATCCTCCAAACTCTCAAAATCTACCAACAAGCTTCGGGACAGGTGGTGAGTTACAATAAATCGGAAGTCTCTTTTAGTGCGAATGTGACTGAGTCCTCAAAAGAATGTTTGCATAGGAGGTTGGGATACAGAGCTATTGGAAGCCACTCCAAATATTTAGGCCTGCCAGTGGTGTTTGGTAGGAAGAAAAAAGAAGTTTTCTCACTAGTTATTGGTAGAGTTTGGAAAAAAATGAAAGATTAGAAGGAATGATTCTTGTCGAGAGATGGTAAGGAAGTTTTAATTAAAGCAGTGGTGCAGTCAATCTCAACATATATCATGAGCTGCTATAGATTACCTGAGAATTGCTGCAAGGAGATAAAGGCCATTTTAGCAAGATTTTGGTGGGGCTCTAAGGAAGGGGAGAGAAAAATACATTGGATGAGTTGGGATCGGATGGCTTATTCAAAAGGCGTGGGGGAATGGGGTTTAGAGGAATTAGAGACTTCAATGCTAGCTTGTTGGGCAAACCATTTTGGAGGCTTTTGCAAGAAGATGGCTCCCTTCTTGAAATATTCTTCAAAGGAAGATATTACCCAAGGTGTAGAATCTCTGAGGCTCCAGTGGGATTTAAGCCCAGTTACGCTTGGCATAGTATTTTGAGTGCAAAGGAAGTGGTTGTTGATAGAGCAAGATGGAGGATTGGGAATAGAGAAAAGATTTGTGTCTGGAAGGATAATTGGGTGCCTTCTATTCTTGGTTTTAAACCTTTAGTCTTGCAGAATTCTATAGATCACCAAGCAAAAGTATCTGATTTCATTGTCACTGAATTGGAACAATGGCAGGTAAATCTGGTCCAAGAAACATTTATGGAAATTGATGCAAAACACATTCTCAGCATACCTATTTCAAGATCCTTTCCCGAGGACAGATTGATTGGAACTTCGAAAAAGGAGATTATTCTGTTAAAACGGCTTATCACCAACTCCGCAAGCAGCATCAGCACCGTGAGCCTGGTCGCTCTTCTATAATTAACAATTCCCACTGGCAGAAACTTTGGAAAGCTCCACTTCTTGAAAAGATAAAGAGTTTCTTGTGGAGAGTTATCGGGAACATCCTTCCCACCAAATGCAATCTCCGGAAAAAACGGATCGTTGCTGACAATTCTTGCTCGTTTTGTCATTCCTTTCTTAAAGATAGTCGTCATATTTTTATCGATTGTGATTTTTCTAAACGAGTCTTCTTCTCACCTCCTTTGGGTGTGAGGGTTCCAACAGATTTAGAGGTGACTGATTGGATTGTTATATGTGAAGATTTGAAAGACCCATGGCTGGCACAGATGGTGTGCACTAGTTTATGGCGCATTTGGCAAGCTTGGAACAATCTCGTTTTCAAGAATGTTGTTCCAAACCCACAACTTCTGGCCCACGATGTTATGGATTTGGTGGTGGAATGGAATTCTATCTGGAAAACAAAACAAAGCAAGCATTCAGAGCAGACTATCGAAATGGATACAAACTCCTCTTAGATTGTTCAATCTGATGCAGGGTGCTTCGAAGGCGGAGTTGTCTCGCTTGGATGCGTGATCAAATCTACCAATGGGGATATCATAACAGCGTTTTGTCAATGAATTTCTAGCTTTATGGATGCTACTACGGCTGAACTGATGGGGTTGCTATGGGCAGTACAATTGGCATTGGATCATAAGCTTGATAATATAGTCTTTCAATCAGATGCCTTAGTTTTCGTCGATTGTTTCAATGGAATTTCATATTCTGCTGGCCTTGAATTGCTTGTGGATGATTGTAGGAAATTGCTACGTAGTTTTAACAATGCTGTTGTAACTTTCTTGAGTAGGAACAGTAATACTGGTGCGCAGCACATGGTGCAAGTAGGTAACTTGCTTGGTACCAAGACTTGGTCTGGAGTTATACCTCCCTTGGAGGATGCTCGTTTCTGTAATGCCTTTCTGGCTTCTGTTTAATCTAAGCAGAACTTTTCTCTAAAAAAAAACATACACTATGAAGAACCTTGCTTTGCTACATTGATTATTATTATTCGTTTCCCTAGCATATTCCATATAATAGACTACTTATACTAAATTACCAATCAAATTTAGTACCAAAAATATTAAATTAACAATCAAACTCAAACATTTCAATGTCACTTATTTCAAATGTAACACATGTGTTCTTGTCCTGGATGTAATTCTGAATGTGTACTTACCTAACTTCAAATTCTTAAAGTTTTCTCATTCTGAATTTTTCTACTATTATTGATTGAATTTTCTACCACTTCTGAATGTTGATTAAGTTATGTCCTATTATTCAATGTCAGTGCTTGTTAATGGAAGTCCAACTAAGGAGTTTTCGATGAAACGAGGATTAAGACAAGGAGATCTTTCATCACCTTTTTTGTTTCTCATAGCAGCTGAAGGGTTTAATATGCTCATGAGGAAAGCAATGGAAAGTGGAAAATTTAGTGGCTACAAGTTCAAGAAAGGAGAAGAGAGATTCACTCATTTACACTTTGCTGATGACACCTTAGTTATTGGAGAAAAAAGGTGGTCAAATATCTAGATAATAAAGGCAAACTTGTTGCTTTTTGAAGCAATGACAGGTCTAAAGGTTAATTTCAACAAGAGTTTATTAGTCGGGATAAACATTCATCAAATATGGCTTGAAGAGGTGGAAAAAATATCATGTTTAGAGTGGAGATTGTTCCAAAATAGATTAAGCACAAAAGATAATTTTATTAGGAGGGATGTAATTGGGGAAGGTTCATTACTTTATGTGGGTGAGTGTGGGATTGAAGAATCGGCTTCACATTTATTTTTTAGTGTCTTTTATTTGCACGTGTGTTCCATAACGACAGGCTTTCACATTTCAATCAGTTTGAAGTTCTGCTTGGAAGAGGTAAGGGTGTTTCTTTGCGAGTTGGCACAATTTGGTTTGCGTGTATGTGGAGCAATTGGAAAGCTAGAAATCACAATGTATTTCAAGATAAGGAATTAAATTTATAAAAGAGGGTCGAGGAAGCTATAGTTATTATTGGAAATGGATACACTCAAAACATAATATTGTAGATAACATCTCGCAATGGTGGGCGAACCCTAGGGCAAGGGCATGCCTTGGTTTGATGGATGAATAATTCTGGTTTGTTTCGGGGTCGGTAGCAGTGTCGTATTGAGGCAGTAGATGTTGCAATTCTGTAGATAGCGGGAGAGTGAAATTTCGGGTCAGGCAAATGTTTTATCATATTTTTTGTGCAGGATTTTTCCAGTCTTTTGGTTGTTGTTGTTGTTGTTTTCACGACCGCCATGACTGCTTCTGCATTTTTTTTTATGTTTGGGCTTCACAGTATCGTTGCAAGCTGTAGGTATTCTGTTCTGTAGTTGTTTTGGAGTGGCAGCACCTCAGTGTAGTTTGTATTGGAGTCGGTTTTAGCTCAGAGTTGCATTCTTTTTGGGTTCTAGTGTAGCTGATATAGGGTTGAGTTGGTGATTTGCTTAAGGAACTTCTTATAGATGGATTGGATTTGGTTGTGTTGGATCATATTCTCCGCTAGGGCGTTGGAGTGTCTGTTTCTAAAGTTTGTTGGGTTGTTTGGAGGACATGGTGGCTATTCTGTGACAATTTATTGCAAGTCTTTAGAGTTAGAGGTGACAATATTTTTGTTTATCATTGTTTGTGTATTTGATAATTCTCTTGTTTTTTTGGTGTTGGAGTAGTTTCAGTGGAGATTATGTCCTGCCATGGCAATTTGATTGTTTTTATGTAACTAATAGCTCATCTTGTGTTTTTTTCTTGTTAATGCATTTCACTTTTATCTTGTTAATGCATTTGACTTTTTCCAAAAAGAAAAAAATGTTGCCTTATTATTATATGGTACCAATTGTATTGCGGGTTCTTATTGGTGGGAATGGCAACAAAGAAGCTACCAATTGCATATTATTAATATGTTAAATTGGAGTTTTGGTACATGACAAACCAGATTGTACATTGGCTAGTTAAGAAAGTGTTTTTAGCTGCTCAAACTGTATTTTGTAAATTGCACCTGCTTCCTCTTCATTAGCTCGAGCCAAGAGCAAACAATCATCTGCAAAAAAGAGGTGAGTGATAATCGGGGCTTTTCGAGCAACATGAACACCATGGATCTCTAAAAAGGTAGCCTTCCTCTTCAGCAAACCGGACAAAACATCAACACAAATAATAAAGAGAAACGGTGAGAGTGGATCTCCCTGCCGCTGACCACGTTGGGGAACAAACTTTCTACATGGTTGCCCATTGATAAGAATTTGATACGAAATAGTAGAAATGCATCTCTTGATAAGCTGGATTAGGTAATCCTGAAACTCCAAAACTTCCAGGGCTCCACAAACAAATTCTCACTCAATCCTATCATATGCTTTAGACATGCCCAGCTTCAGTGCCATTGTACCTTTTTTTCCCTTTCCTCTTATTTTTCATCCAGTGGAAACATTACATGGCTATAAGAGCATTATCTGTTATTAACCTTCCTTTGACAAAAGCACTCTGCTCCTCACTGATGATGTCTGGCAGCAAGACTTTAAGCCTATTTGAAATAGCTTTAGTGACTACTTTCATTATCACATTGCATAAGCTGATGGGTCTGAACTCTTGGGGCGACATCACATTCGTTTTCTTCGGAATGAGGGAAATAAAGGTTGAATCGATTGCAGAGGGATCCTTTTGGTTGTTGAGTATGTCTAGGGAAGCTTTATTCACGTCCTTCCTAACAATGTTCCATAACTTTTGATAGAATAAGGTTGGTAATCCATCCGGTCGCGGGGATTTAGTTGGATGCATTTGAAAAAATAGCTTCCTTGACTTCGTCTTCAGTGAAAGGTAAGCTACATCTTCTCTTATGATCATCATTCAGCCTTCCACTCAAGGAAGTGCACACATCAAGAATGTTAGTTGGATTAGAAGTTGTGAAAATACCTTTAAAGTAATCAATGAGGATTCTTTCGGACTGAGCCTGTCCTTTCCACCAATTGCCTTTGTGGTCCCTCAGTCTCTTGATGGTACTCGTTCTTCTTCTCTGATCAGCTTTCCTGTGAAAAAACTTCCTATTTCGGTCTCCATATTTCAGCCACAATGCTCTACTTCTCTGCCACCACATGATTTCTTCTATCTTGAGTGACCTATTTCTCTGCCTCTCAAGGGATATGTACTTCTGAATTTCAGAGTTATCAGCCGACCATCTGCTTTCATCTTGTAGAAGTCCTTCAATTCTCTTGATGTCCTTAGCCACTTTCCCTGTTCTTAAATCTTTGAATGAGTGCTTCAATTGTTGAATGTTGGATAACTTTTGCGTGAAGCCCCCTGTCGTATTCCTCCACAAATGTCTAACCCAATCAGCACCTCTATCATCTTTGGCCCACACTTCTTCAAACCGAAACACCCCTCTCTTCTTTTCCTGTTGAGTCTCCTCGTTGGCGCCTACGTTGATTTTTGAATGCATGCGCCATATGAGGTGGCGCCTCCACTATAAAGAAAAACGAAACTTGGTCATTTGGGTGAATATTTCAAAAACATGGATATTTAGAGATTTTTGTTGAAAAACATGGTCATTGCATAAAAATTTCTGGCAAAGCCATATTTACAATTTTTTTTCGAAAGTTGCATATTGTTTTTGTGCTATGTCACTACTAGAAAAAAAAACACATTTCACCTCAATTGCGAAAAAAGTTTTACTTTTGTTTCAAATACAAGATAACGAATGGCGTCATAAATATTTTTCATTTGATCCTTCCATAGATGTTGCACCAAAAGATAAATTATAGGCAAAATATCCTTTTTGGTCCCTTATGTTAACTTCGGGATTCATTTTGGTCCCTTAACTTCAAAAAGTCTCATATTGGTCCCTTAACTCTTCAAAAGGTGTCATTTTAGTCCTTTTTATCATATTAGCGACTGATTTAACGACTAATTTTTGAGTTTTTTTGTCGCTAATGTGACAAAAAGGACTAAAATGACACATTTTGAAGAGTTCAGGGACTAATATGACACTTTTAGAAATTAAGGGACCAAAATGAACCCCGAGGTTAACATAAAGGACCAAAAAGGATATTTTTGCCTAAATTGTACTACACATGTATTCGAATTCCAACAGTTGCAATTACATATTTTATATATAACACACAACTTTACCTATCGATTATACGAATAATCGAGGTAGAATATGAAGGATAGAAAAACACTTAGAAAGGGGGGTTTGAATAAGTGTGATTTTAAAAACTCTTAAGATAAAAACAATTGCACAATGATTTTTATCCTGGTCCGTTGTTAACGAAACTACTCCAGTCCACCCCCTTAGAGTGATTTACCTCACCTGAGGATTTAATCCACTAATCAACCTTGATTACAATGGTTTTCCACTTAGATACCTTCTAAGTCTTCTAGAGTATTCTGATCACACCTTGATCAGTCTAGGAACCTTTTACAAATTAATGTAAACAAATTCTTACAAGAGTATTACATCGCTTCTTAATAAGGTATAATCACAACTGTGATATTTCTCTTAAGTTCTAAGCTTAAATCTCACTAAGATATTACAATAGTAATGTGAGGTTGAAGATGAAGTTTGAGAGCTTTTGAATTTGACAGCGTTTCTGTATTTTTGCGCAAGAGTTGTGTGTTCAGCTTCTCATCAGAACTTCTATTTATAGGCGTTTTGAGAAGATGACCGTTGGGAGCATTTAATGCGTTGCGTGATCCGTACAGCATTGCATTTAATGTTTCACTCTTTTGTCAACTACCTCGAGCCTTACTTTTCCTGCTTTAACTGACTTTGCCTTTAATAGCTTCTAACGTTCCTTTTGTCAGTCAGCGTAGCCTGCCATGTTGTACATGCTTCTGATCTGATCTTGGTAGATACAACGTTTGAATTAATCAGAGTCAAACAGCTTTGTGCAGAGCATCTTCTTGTCTTCAGACTTTGAAGTGCTTCTAGCGTGATACCATAAGAACTTCAGTGCTTCTGCTTCTGAACTCAAGTTCTTCTGATGCTTCAATAGACCATGTTCTGATTCTGCTTGGCCATCTTCTGATGTCTTGCGAGAGCATGTTCTGATGTTGCATACTTGAACCTTCTGAGTCAGTGCTTCTTGCGCTGAATTGTGCATACTCATCATATATTTCCTGAAATGGAAAATGCATAGGATTAGAGTACCACATTGTCTTATACAAAATTCATATACATTGTTATCATCAAAACTAAGAATATTGATCAGAACAATTCTTGTTCTAACAATCTCCCCCTTTTTATGATGACAAAAACATATATAATTGATATGAATTTGCAATTAGAATATCAGATGACTAAAGACAATTACACAATTATAGCATAAGCATATGAACATAGTGTGTGAATATGTCCCCCCCCTAAGATTTACAATCTCCCCCTAAGATTAACAATCTCCCCCTGAAATAAATACTAGAAGAATTTATAAATAAAAGACTTCCCTGAGTATTTTCCATTTCAGTCGAGACGTTCACATTTGCCTAGAACTTCAGATCATTCAGAGCTTCTGCTTCTTGCTTCCATAGGACAGCTTCAGAGCTTTGAATTTCTTCTTGAATCATTGCATGCTTGATTGTATCAGAACATTCTTGAATGTACCAGAGCATCACCAGAGCATCTTTACATCCTGAAATGTTTCAGAACAAACTAGACGACAAAAGTCAGAGCATGAATGAATCAGAACATTCTTTTAAGAAAGAACATGTATCAGAGCAATGCTAGAAAAACTATCAGAGCAAACTTTGATAAGTTCTTAAAAAGAATATGTATCAGAACATATGAGGAATAAGAATGTTTTAGAGCATATTCTGCCACGAGAATATCAGAACATTCTTCCTTCTTGCTTCTGATCTTGAAGCTTCACAGCACTAAGCTTGCTTTAAATACCAAGAACATGTTTCTTTAGAGAATTGCTTTTCCTTATGTATTTGCTTCTCATGTTGAGCTTTTTCAGAATATCTTCAATCCTGCAAAAATCTCAAAGACATAGAACTTGCAAATATTGTTAGGAATGTTGAGACTTAATCCCAGCAACTGATATAATAAATCAAATCAATTATCACGTTTTCTCCCCCTTTTTGTCATAACATCAAAAAGCATATAAAAGATTCAGATGAAAAACAAACAATATGAGAGAAGATAATATTTCATTGATTCAACAAAATATCAGAAGATACAAAAGTATAGAAGCAGATGCAAGAAACAAGAAACAACTAAGACCAAAAGACTATGACTAGCCTAGCTTAGAGACTATCTTGGCCAGAAGGTTTTGAATCTCAGAAGTGCTTGCAGACTGCGTCTTCATGAATGAGAGAAACTCATTGTGAGTATCTTCATGCTTATCCAAACGAGAAGCAAGATCAGCTTGATTCTTTTGAAGAGCCTTCATGGCGTTCACCAGAAGAGAAGGTTCATCAAAAGAAGCTTCACAGCTATCATCCAAAGGAATAGCATGCTCAACAGCAGCATCAATCATGAGAACATCACTTTGATTTTCCTGAACAGGAAATTTCTCAGTAGGATGATTCTCAGCACTTTGCTTCTTAGCATCAGCTTCTGACATAGAAGTATCTTCAACATATTCTGCAGCAGGGATATCAGAATCTTCATTCTCAAGAGCTTAAAGAATCTCAGCCAGATTCTTTGGAGGTGTAGGAGCAACAACTTCTGATGGATATTCAACAGCAGGATATACCATATCTGGTGCATTCTTTTAGGGATTCTCCCTTAGCCAATTGAATAATGACTGAAAATCTCCAGTCATAACAGAATAGTGAGGCTTCCACACAACCATGGCAAGACAAGGCACTTGGTCAGACACATCTTCTGCAAGCTCATCAACGAATTCTTTTTCTTCAAAACAATACCTGCCCCTGAGATGACTGACCCAGAATTCTTCATAGGATCTTAGAAATCCAAGATGACCTAGAGCTTCTGCTTCACACGCCTTCTGAAGCTTCAGAAACTCAGAGTTCATCTTCCTTCTGAAGATCCTCCAGAGATTTCTCAATTCAACATCATCCATCCGGGCATGATGTGTTGCCTTCAATGTCTCTAAACCTGTCTGCATCTTTAGCTTTAACAATTTAAAACGTACACCAACAGAAAATTCCCGGCGGGATTTGAGTTTGGTGATAGCAGAATCTGGGTTCAGAAAGAAGTAGGGTTGAGGTTCTCTATCAAGAGTGAGAGATGATTCTACTTCTTCTGACTCAACGTCTAGCACAACAAGCTCAGGTTCAGGACGGGGTTTATGAGTGAAGTTGCAATCACGAAACAATTGTTCTAAAGAACCAGTACTTTTAGATTCTGATTCAGGAGAATTGTTTGTAACTGGGTTAGCAATGGGGGAATGGTTTGCATGAGGAGGAGGTTGAGAAATGGAGATATTTGTTTGAGGGGGAAAGAGATTTTGAAGGGGTTGAATATCAAGGACAAGTGTATCAAAGGGTTGGTCAGAAACAGCATTGGTAATGGGTGAAGAAGGAGGGGTGAGAACTTTGATGGGTGAAGGTGATCTGGTGGAGGCTATTTCTGGTTGAATATCTGGTTGAGAGGGTTGAGGAACTTCTGTTGGTACAGATTCTGAATTTAAAACAGAAACAGAGTTAGGTTCAGAAACATGAATACCTGAAGAGCTCTTCTTTTGGGGCCTCTCAGAATCATCTTCCATAGCCTTTCACTTCTTCTTCTCATAAACAGATTATACCTTTTCTAGAGCGATTTCTCTCTTTCTGGCAGCTTCCTTCTTTTCTTCTTCCTTATTCACTTCTTCTTGAATTACTTCTTCTTCTGACCTCTTTTCAACTTCAATAGTTTTCTTTTTCTTCTTCTTATTTTTCTTCTTCTTCTTCTCTACTTCCTTCTCAGCATTTTTCTCAACAACTTCTTTCTTCTCTTTCTTTGACTTCTTCTTTTACTTCTTTTTCTCAGCATCTTCTTGTTCTATATTCTCATTTTGAACAACAACATTTTCATTAACTTCGGCAGCAGCTTCTTCTTGATTACTCTTCTCTTCACTGACAAAAGGAAGATCTCGCTTGCGCTTTGTTCTTCTTTCCTGAAGATAAGAAGCTTGTGGGACAAATTCTGGAACAACTTCTGATACTCCAGCCGTGGAAGTAGAAGGCCTCTGACGACTTACTCCAATAGGAGCATCAATTGCACTACCCTTCTTGAGACCATTAAGATAATTAACCTCAACTTCTGATAGTTCTTTTCTGAAGAACATTTCAAACTCAGCTAGAACAGGGCCTCTTCTGTCTCTAACTCCTGGAATAGGTTGAGGAGCATGTTCAACAGCTCGAATAAGACTCATCTTTCTCAAGGTGTTAGCATTCAAGATGCTTCCAGTGACAGTGACAAGATCCTTGATGACACCATCAGATTCCAGTTTTTCAACCATCTTGGTTTGAACCAGAAGATTGGTAATGATTCTTCCAAAAGGAATAACATTGCCTTTCTTAGTTCCGTTCTCATATCTAGTATCTCTTACAGCATTCCACATATGATTGAAAATGATGTAAGGAGCATCAACCTTCTTCTGAGTACCAATACAATACATGATATATTGTTGGTCGTTGTTTATGAAGTTTGGTGAACAGGTTGATTTTCTGTGATATAAACATCCTAGAAGAATCTTTGTCCACACTTTGTAAATGTCCTTCAAATCCTTGACATTCTTGGTTTTCGTCACATCTGGGTATAGTTCAGCAAGAACATCTGCCCAGTTTGCTCCACGAGAAAGTTCAAAAGCACCAACAGGTTCTTTCAAATCAAACAATATTCTCAAGGTATGTTCAGTGATAGCAAAGAATCTTCCATGAACAAAAGATACAACTGCTTTAGGAATGACGAAAGCATAAGCCCAAAACTCATTTACCAAGTCAGGATAGACTGGTCCACAGAACTCACGAAACAACGATGACTATTCTTGAAAGACCATATTATCTCTGACATGGAACTCATGTTCTTCAAGATTATCAACGTCAACCATCAACTCACAAATTACTTCCAAATCTTCCCGAGGAATCGAACACGTGACTGGTGGAAAGAATAGTTGTTCTTCTTCTTGTTGATGTTGTTGAGGAGGAGAAGAAGAATCATCAATGTGTGATGAAGAAGCAGCCATTGTTGCACAACTGAGATTTCTGGGTTTCTTTCTTTTAGGGTAAGAAAATAGGGCAAAAAGGTTGCAGAAGTGCATAAACAGGAGAGAGAAAGAATGCGTAAAAGAGAAAATGATATGATGAGGGGAGTTTATATAGAGACTGATTTGAAAAAGAATGCAATGAAATTATGAGAATGAACATTTAAAGAATCAAGAAAAATCAAATGCATTTAATGATGAATGACGTTAGGTGGGATAACGTGAAATTTGAAATGATTTGCACAGTTACCTAGGGCAGCGTCTCATCAGTTGCACGCATGCTTGTCCAAATAGAGTGAACACGTGTTCAACTTCTAGAAAAGTTGGTGACAACTATTTTGCTTTAACCTTGATTCTGAAAGAGTTAGAACTTCTCATCTTCTCATTCTGATCAAAGATCCATATTGATATTCTTCAGAAAAGATCTAGTTCTGATAGGATCATCCTTCTTTCCAAGAATGAAATCTTCTGAGTGAGAAGAGTTGAGTCTAGAAGATCTTCTGACAGTTGGCTCTTCAGAAATTCTGAGATTCTCTAAAGAAGCAGCAACTTGATCTTCTGATCCTTTGCTTCTGGGTTCTTCAGCTTCTGATACTTTGCTTCTTGGTTCTTCAGCTTCTGAAATTGAGATATCTATATCTGTAAAATTCTCAAACTGCTTTGGCTTTTCAAGACCAAGCTTATCATCAAATCTGATATTGATTGATTCTTCAACAATCAATGTTTCAGTATTGTATACTCTGTAGCCTTTAGAGCGTTAAGAATATCCAAGAAGGAAACACTTCTGTGCCTTAGAATCAAACTTACTCAGATGATCTTTAGTATTCAGAATAAAACAAACACATCCAAAAGGATGAAAATATGAAATGTCGGGCTTTCTGTTCTTCCCCAGTTCATAAGGAGTATTATTAAGAATAGGTCTTATAGAGATTCTATTGTGAATATAACATGCAATGTTTATTGCTTCTGCCCAGAAATGCTTAGCCATATTGGTCTCATTGATCATGGTTCTGGCCATTTCTTGTAGAGTCCTATTCTTTCGCTCTACAACTCCATTTTGCTGTGGAGTTCTAGGGCAAGAGAAATCATGGGCAATACCATTTTCTTTGAAGTAAACCTCAAAGAATCTGTTCTCAAATTCGCCACCGTGATCACTTCTGACCTTTATGATTTTACACTCTTTCTCAGATTGAATCTGAGTGCAGAATTCAAAGAACACTGAATGAGACTCATCCTTGTGTTTCAAGAACTTTACCCATGTCCAGCGACTATAATCATCTACGATGACTAATCCATATTTCTTCCCTCTGATAGAAGCTGTTTTGACTGAGTCAAACAGATCAATGTGCAGAAGTTCTAGCGGCCTAGAGGAAGAAACAACATTCTTAGACTTGAATGCAGGTTTGGAAAACTTCCCTTTCTGACATGCTTCGCAAAGAGCATCTGATTTGTATTTCAGATTAGGGAGTCCTCTGACCAGATTTAGTTTGTTAATCTGAGAAATATTTCTCAAACTAGCATGGCCTAATCTTCTGTGCCAGACCCATTGCTCTTCGCTAACAGACATAAGACAAGTTACCTTCTGATTCTTAACATCCTGAAGATCAATCTTGTAAATGTTTTTCTTTCTCTTGCCTGTAAATAGGATTGAGCCATCCTTCTTACTTACGTCCTTACAAGACTTTTGATCAAAGATTATGTCATAACCATTGTCACTTAATTGACTTATGGACAATAAGTTATGAGATAATCCATCTACCATAAGAACATTAGTTATAGAAGGAGAGTTACCAGTACTTATGGTTCCTGAGCCAATTATCTTGCCCTTCTGATCTTCTCCAAACTTAACTTCTCCGGCAGATTTAAGCACCAGGTATTGGAACATAGACCTTCTTCCCGTCATGTGTCGAGAGCACCCAGAGTCCAGGTACCATGACATGCTTTCCTTTGTCTTCTTTGCAGCCAAGGATATCTGCAACGGGAATAATCTTTTCCTTAGGTACCCACATTTTCCTGGGTCCTTTCTTGTTAGTTCTCCTCAAGTTCTGATTGAACTTGGGTTTAGCATTATAATTAACAGGAGGTACATCATTATATTCCTTAGGTTGAGCAACATGATATTTTCTAGGTTGTGTCACATGCTTCTTAGTGTGTGTAATGTGAAAGCTTTTAGCATGTGATGTGAGCCTAATATCATGGGAGTGACCATACTTGAACTGATCATACAATGGCTTATATGTGATTTTCATATCATCTACAGGTTCAAGTTTGTATGGGGTATCACCCTCATATCCTATGCCAACTCTCTTGTTTCCACTAACATCATATATCATAGAGGCAAGTTGACTTCTTCCAATACCTCTAGATAAGAACTTCCTAAAGCTCAAGTCATATTCTTTAAGAATATGGTTCAGACTAGGAATAGATTTTTCTGAGTCAGAAGGAGATCCAACATTTTTGGATAATTTTAAAACTTTTTCCTTCAGTTCAGAATTTTCCACTTCTAGCTTCTTAGTTTCAGATTCAAATAGCTTTTTCAGCTTTTTGTATTTGATACTAAGATGAGCCTTGAGTTCCATAAGTTTTGTTAAACTGGAAACTAGCTCTTCTCTAGATAGTTCAGAAAATACCTCTTCAGAATCTGATTCTGATGTAGATTCTGATCCATCATCAACTGTAGCCATCAACGTAATGTTTGCCTGCTTGCCTTCAGAGTCTGATTCTGATGAATCTGAATCATCCCAAGTTGCCATAAGACCTTTCTTCTTATGAAACTTCTTCTTGAGCTTCTCCTTCTGAAGCTTTGGACACTCACTCTTGTAGTGACCTGACTCATTGCACTCAAAGCACGTGACCTTATTCTTGTCATATCTTCTGCTTCCAGAAGATTCTCCTTTTTCAAGCTTCTTAGAACTTTTGAAGTTCTTGAACTTCCTATGCTTGCTTTTCCAGAGTTGGTTTACCCTTCTGGAGATCATGGACAGTTCATCTTCTTCTTCTAATTTTGATTCTTCATAATCTTCTTCTTCAGCCTGAAAAGCGTTAGTGCATTTTTTATAATTAGATTTTAATGCAATAGACTTACCTTTCTTCTGAGGTTCATTAGCATCCAGCTCTATTTCATGACTCCTCAGAGCACTAATCAACTCTTCAAGAGAGACTTCATTCAGGTTCTTGGCAATTTTTAATGCAGTCACCATATGACCCCATCTTCTTGGCAAGCTTCTGATGATCTTCTTGACGTGATCAGCCTTTGTGTATCCCTTGTCAAGAACTCTTAATCCAGCAGTTAGAGTTTGAAATCTTGAGAACATTGTTTCAATGTTTTCATCATCCTCCATCTTGAAGGCTTCATATTTCTGGATTAAGGCAAGAGCTTTAGTCTCCTTGACTTGAGCATTTCCTTCATGAGTCATTTTCAATGATTCATATATGTCATGGCTAGTTTCCCTGTTAGATATCTTCTCATATTCAGCGTGAGAGATAGCATTCAGCAAAACAGTCCTTGACTTGTGATGATTTTTGAATTGCTTCTTTTGATCATCACTCATTTCTTATCTTGTCAGCTTTACACCACTAGCTTTCACTGGATGTTTGTAACCATCCACCAGAAGATCCCACAAATCACCATCTAATCCAAGAAAGTAACTTTCAAGTTTATCTTTCCAATATTTAAAGTTTTCACCATCGAATACTGGTGGTCTAGTGTAGCCATTGTTACCATTTCCATTGTATTGCTCAGCAGAGCCAGATGTAGATGTAGGTGGTGGAGTCTCAACCATCTTGACTTAGTGTTTTTCTCTTCCTGAATCTTTTCTAAACACGGTTAAGTGCTTGCACCTTAGAACCGGCGCTCTGATGCCAATTGAAGGATAGAAAAACACTTAGAAATGGGGGGGGGGGGGGTGAATAAGTGTGACTTTAAAAACTCTTAAGATAAAAACAATTGCACAATGATTTTTATCCTGGTTCGTTGTTAACGAAACTACTCCAGTCCACCCCCTTAGAGTGATTTACCTCACCTGAGGATTTAATCCACTAATCAACCTTGATTACAATGGTTTTCCACTTAGATACCTTCTAAGTCTTCTAGAGTATTCTGATCACACCTTGATCACTCTAGGGACCTTTTACAAATTAATGTAAACAAATTCTTACAAGAGTATTACAATGCTTCTTAATAAGCTATAATCACAACTGTGATATTTCTCTTAAGTTCTAAGCTTAAATATCACTAAGATATTACAACAGTAATGTGAGGCTGAAGATGAAGTTTGAGAGCTTTTGAATTTGACAGCGTTTCTGTATTTTTGCGCAAGAGTTGTGTGTTCAGCTTCTCATCAGAACTTCTATTTATAGGCGTTTTGAGAAGATGACCGTTGGGAGCATTTAATGCGTTGCATGATCCGTACAACATTGCATTTAATGTTTCACTCTTTTGTCAACTACCTCGAGCCTTGCTTTTCCTTCTTTAACTGACTTTGCCTTTAATAGCTTCTAACGTTCCTTTTGTCAGTCAGCGTAGCCTGCCATCTTGTACTTGCTTCTGATCTGATCTGATCTTTGTAGATACAATGTTTGAATTAATCAGAGTCAAACAGCTTGGTGCAGAGCATCTTCTTGTCTTCTGACTTTGAAGTGCTTCTAGCGTGATACCATAAGAACTTAAGGGCTTCGATATTAATGAGAAACCGAGGTAAGAAGTTTTTTTAAATAATAAAAAAAAAATAGATACTTTTTCCCTCGGTTTCTAAATCTGCCGAGATACTCCGTCCTATATTATAAGCAAATTTCTCTTTTTAAGTTCATTGAACAATTAATGTACACTACAAGAATAAATCGAATTTGTCAGGGGCTAAACCCCTCACTAGAGGAAAAAACCCCTCACAAATACAAAATATGTGAGGGGACAGCTCTCCTAATTGAAAGTAACATGTATTGTTTTCTTTTTCAATTTTTTACCGTTCAACAATTTCTTTAATTTGTTGCATTAAGCATATAAAGGACTATATTTTCTCAGATGAGTAAAAATAAATTTTTCAATATTGTCAACCGAAGAAAGTGAAATATATATTACAGAATATTTTCTTAGATTGACAATATTGAAAATTTATTCCAAAATAAAACAATATTTTCTTTTTCAATAATTGGCAAGAGGTGGAAACGACAACAACAAGAACAACGATAACACCATTATGTGAGATAGATGACAATGATAGAAAAATGATTTGTTAAAGGTTGGTGTAAGAAGAACAACAAGACATAAGCAAAATTTCTCTCTCTTGCAATCCATCTCAAAGAATGATATTTACGAGTATGGAGCGACTACATATGTGAGTTAGGTTTAGAGTAAACCTTAGTCAGAGAATTATTTTATAGTAAAATTTGAGTATCATATACCTCCCAATTATTTACAAAACCGATTGAATAGAATATTTAATAATTAAACAAAATCTTAAATAGAATCAAGACGTCATTTTAAAGAAATAAAAATTAAAAAACTGCAATTGCTAAAATTCGAAGCATGTATTCTAAATTATTTACCCCTCAATTATATATTAAAATTGAGGAAATAGATAGCATTTCTTTGAAAAAAATAAAGTAACGTGTATAAGAATTATATCTCGCTTTTTGTTGAGTGAGGTATAAGAGTGGTCATAAAATATAATATTTATACTATTATGTACTTTAAAATATCAATAATACTTTAAATGTATTTGTTAATAGCTTCTTTATTAAATATTTATAAAAGATTTTGTCAAAAAGTATCTTTGAAAAATTTACGAAAGTGTCGATTGATGATAAGGTTATGTTTGGGAGTTTGGAGGGGAAGGGAGGGGAGGACTTTGAAAAATAGGAGGAATTGGGTGAAAAAGATAAAAAGATTTTGGGTAGGAGGGTTTTGGAGGGTTTGAGTTTATTCATAACACCAAAAATCCCATAAAATGGGGGAACTCAAAAATTGTATTGAAGGAGGGTTTTGAAGGGCTTATATAAATTTTCCAAATATGTTTTAGGTTGTTATAGTATTTTGAAAATTAAATATTTAGTAATGATAATAATTCTTTTATCATTCTAAACAAATTCATTTTTTCAAAAAATGTCAAATATTTTCCTACATTTTTTTAAAATTTTGTTTTTGGAAGCCTTCCCCTCCCCTCCCCTCCAAACTCTCAAACATAGCCTAAATGTCCGTATTGTTTTATTTTGTTGATGATTATTATGTATGCAATAGATATTATGGGAGATGATTTTTTTAACATCAGATCTAACCGTGATATTTCTATCAAGTTCAGCACTAATTACCTCTATATCAACAAACAATTAATTATGTACAAGCTAATTTTATATATAAAGTAATGTATTTTTTTATTAAAAAATATTTTATTGTAAATTTATTTAATAATATTATTATTTTATATATTTATTTGACATGTATTTAAAAGTCATTTTTATATTTATTACGTTAACATGACTATACATTAACTTAATTGTTTCATTAAGTAAAAGAAAACTTAATTGTTTCATGATTATATAAATAATAAGTTATTGATAAATAAAAAAAATAAGAAATATTATTTTATTACTATAGTTATTTAGTGTCTATTTTGACTGCATTGATTGGAATTGCAATAAATAATATTAATTTTTTTCTCTTTTGACTGAAAATATAATTGTTTGAAAAGAATTTTTTTTGTCAAAAAAAAACTATTTTCTTAAAGTGAAATCTCATTTATTTTTTAAATATTTTTGTTAATGGAGATACAAATATTTGTTACTAAATACATGCATTGCCATCCAATTATATAGATTATTATGTCATTTATCGTATTAATTTATTCAACATTTAAAAAAATGTCTATATATTGAAATATTCTTAGATTAAATATATATCTTTAGGTAAAAATATATATATTTTTCTATTTCACTCAATAAAATACTGTAAAATTATTGAATTTATACGTTTAAATCAATTGGCAGTTCTTAAAGTATTTGTTTAATATAAGAATTTTATTTTGTGATATCAGAAAAGATAAACTTCAAATATTTTTTTGGGCAGTTGTAAAATGATCTTGAATTCTCTATTAATTATTAAAATTTAATTATGTTACTAGAATATATTTACTTACCATCGTCTCATATTTATATTCGGGCATCAAGTTCAATATTTCACATAGAGTGGAGATAAAATTTAAAGTTAATTTATAAAATGATTTATCCATATTTGCATTATAGGCGCCTTCTTCTGTCTTTTAAAAATATATTTTTTAAAATATTAAAAAAAATAGATATTTTTTTATAAATTATCAAGTAACATAAAAATATATTATTAAAAATAAAAAATATAGAAAATTTAAATTATTTTAAAAGATGAATTTTAAAAATAATTTTTGTAGAAAACTATTCAAAATAGCTTTAAATTTAAGTGATTTTTTTCAAATTTTAATATCTAAAAAAAATTATAGTAAAAATATGGAATAGCTAATATGACATTTAAAAAACTATTTAAACTAATATTTAAACTAATATTTAAACTAATATTTCATAGTAAAAAGCTTTTTAAAAAAATTCACTGTAAATATTTTTAGAAAAAAATATGTTATACTATAAAAATTATATTTTTTAAATAATCGGAAACAAATAGAACCTATACAAAATGATCATTAATATTAATACCATTTTAATAAATAATAGTTTCCATTTTTCCAATTTTATAAAAAAAGTCAAACAAAAAATATTTAATTTCATCAATTTTCTTCATATCTCATTGTTTTCCTCCTTTTTTTCGTGCTTTATTTTAAAATTCATAATGGCATAATTACTAGAGTTTTGTTTTCTATCACCCACCTTTAATAAAACCATAGTATAAAAACACACCTCTACTTTGATCTAAAATCGTTCTCCATTTTTCAAATCACTAACAATTTTATTTTCTTCTTCTAGTTTTGTTGACAGTTCCTACCCTACTACCCTCAAATCAGTAAGTGATTCCTCTTATAATCATTCTTGTTTACTTTAAAATAACTTTAATTTTTATGTGTTTCAATATTCATATGATTTAATTAATTTAATCATCAATTATTCTATTGATAAATATGTATATCGAGTTGTTTTTTAATGATGAAATCAAAGATTTTTTATTTGTTATCTTGATAAAATTTTATTTTATTTTTTGAATTTTGTCTCCTCAGGTGTTTTATGGAAAGTTGCTGCTAAAGTTGCACACTAAAGTAAGAATTATACATATTTTATTACAATTTATCTTATCAGTTATACATCAGATGCATGATATATTTGTATATTTGTGCATTTTATAAATTTTGTATGTTAATAATATACTGTAATTCAGTTTTTCATAATATTTTCAGATAAGTGATTGCTTATACATAATTTTGCTCCATATTTTTTTTAGATTTTATTTAAATTCTAAATTAAATTTTTTATGTATAAATAAATTTTTTAAATTCAATGTTGAAAGTTACACCAATTTATAATATTATAGGATGAATGCAAATACAACAAAGACATAAGCCTGATTTTCTTGAATATAAATATTTACCATATTCTTAGATATCTTAATTACTTAAACCATGTTGAATAAATTAATAGGTAAATAACTCTTCACCTAGATTATATATTTTGAATAAATTACATTGAATGGGATAATTTAATTACTACTTCTAAAAGATTTTTCTAAGGATCTTATAATCTATTGTTAATAGTTATGATGAATTGAACTAATTCGATTAATCTTCCATTAATATTCATAGTTTATAGATTATATCAGGCTACTTATTATCTTGTGTTATTGGTTTTTAATTTTTGTTGTGATTATCTTAACCATATATAGTATATACATCTATTAAATTGTTAGAATATTATAAGTATTTCCTATTTCATAAATATATTTTATGAATATTATAAATAAATAATGAATGTAATTGTTCTGACATTTCATTTGATATTATTGTAGAAAGAAAAGTAGTCATGATCAATTTATCAAAGGAAAATGATGACACAGATAATAGAAAAGATAAATCTGATGATAATTCAAAAAATAAGAAAGTTTCATATTCAAATGGTAGTAAGACCAATAAAAGGGGTCGACCGAGAAAATATCCAGATCCAGGTGAAGAAGATTCAAGATGCATTATACTCGACGATTCTAAAATAAGGGAAAGAAATCCAAATCAACCTGCTAATATGACTAAACATAAAGAAATAAATGTGCCAATAGTTTCTCCCATATTTCAGCCACAACATGAAAATCAAAGACATGAAAGGGATTTAATGTCAACGTTATACCCAGGGATGGAATTCACTGGGGTTATTGATGGAGTAATTCCTGGAGGACACTTGCTCACTATAAGAGTAGGAAATGATCATAGTTTTCAAGGTAAGGCTTTTTTTACCTCTCATATACTTGCCCAAGTTGAAGCAGATTCTAATGTGAATGTTCCTTGGATAAATCCCACTAATGTTAATCATACTCAAAAGAATCATAATCAAAATTTGAATCAAGAGAAAGAGAGGGATCATCTCAAAAACACATGGAATCAAGAATCATGTAGAAGTTTTGACATTAGCAAAACTTCTCTTGAATTTGAAATAGATGATGAATTACATTCAGATTTCTCAGATATTGAGATGCCGTCTTCACTTGAACCTCATGTGCCTGATCCTTTACTAGTCACAAATAAATTTGCGCCTGTTGTGCTTAAACAAGTTAATCCATTAACTGGGGTGCCAATTGATCAAACAAAATCTCTTGATAAAGGAAAATGTATAGCTAAAGATTATAATGATCCAAATCCAAAAGGTTATAGAATTGGCATAGATCCCTTTTTACCAAGGAAATTTCCATCTCCAGCCATCGGTATAAGTCCACCTTCTGATGGTGAAAGAAAAAGAAATTTCTCTGCTCAAACTTCAGTTGCTGACCAATATGCAAGACTCTCTCAGCCAGGTACATATTCATCAAATCTTGATTAAAATATTAAAATTAAATTCCATGAACATTATGCAAGAGCTGATTAAATATGTGTACAGGTTCATCATCACTTAATCGAAACACAAGCCAACATGCGTTGTTCAAGAATATTGAAAAGGTTGGGCAATACCAACCAACTAGCAAAAGAAAAAGAAATGTCTCTACTGAAAGTTTAGACACTGGACAATATGCAAGACTCTTTCAGCAAGGTATATATTCATCATCTCTTGATCAAAATATTAAATTAAAGTCCATGAACATTATGCAAGAGCTGACTAAACATGTGTACAGGTTCATCATCAATTAATCGAAACACAGGCCAACATGCGTTGTTCAAGAATAATAAAAAGGTTGGGCAATGCCAATCAACTAGCATAAGAAAAAGAAATATCTCTACTGAAATTTTACATAGTGAACAATATGCAAGACTCTTTCAGCCAGGTACATATTCATCATCTCTTGATCAAAATACTAAAATTAAAGTACATGAACATTATGCACAAGATGACTAAACATGTGTACAGGTTCATCATCACTTAATCAAAACACAAGCCAACATGCATTGTTCAAGAATAATGAAAAGGTTGCGCAATGCCAACCAGCTAGCATGAGAAAAAGAAATGTTTCTACTAAAATTTTAGACACTGAACATTATGCAAGACTCTTTCAGCCTGGTACATATTCATCATATCTTTATCAAAATATTTAAATTAAAGTCCATGAATATTATACAAGATATGACTAAACATGTGTACAGGTTCATCATCTCTTAATCGAAACACAAGCCAAGATGCATTGTTCAAGAATAATGAAAAGGTTGGGCAATACCAACCAGCTAGCATAAGAAAAAGAAATGTCTCTACCGAAATTTTAGACACTGAACAATATGCAAGACTCTTTCAGCCTGGTACATATTCATCATCTCTTGATCAAAATATTAAAATTAAAGTCCATGAGCATTATGTAAGAGCTGACTAAACATGTGTACAGGTTCATCATCACATTATCGAAACACAAGTCAACATGCGTTGCCCAAGAATAATGAAAAGGTTTTTCAATGCCAACCAGATAGCAATGGAAAAAGAAATGTCTCTAATGAAATTTTAGTATCTGAACAATATGCAAGACTCTCTCAGCCAGGTACATATTTATCATCTCTTGATCAAAATATTAAAATTAAAGTCCATGAACATTATACGAGAGAAGACTAAATATTTGTACAGGTTCATCATCACTTAATCGAAACATAAGCCAACATGCATTCCTCCTGAACAATGAAAAGGTTGTACAATGCTAGCTAGCTTCTTCGAATCTAACTGATATGGTGAATTCTATTTTGGGAACAAGTCATCAAAAGCGATTAATGAGACAATATTGCATGCATATTATTATTAATATATTGAATTATTATATTTCTTAAAAGTTTCAACGTAGTTCAAATTTCTTAAATGTTGTAATTAATTTAAAGTTTCAGGTGAAAAATGTTCTAGCATTGAGCAACAAGGAGAAAAAAAATTTATTGACTTGGAGGAAGAAAATGATGATGAAGATGATGATAGAACAAATTCTACATCTGAACTTTTTTAAGTAGCTAGGCATATGCAGGTAATATAGTTTCTAACTCAATTAATTTTAATATGTCCTATGAAAGTAAAATTGAGAGTTGTAAGGCAAGAAATAAAGTAAGTACATATTTGAATCACTTGTTGTGTATGTTTGAGAGATTCTAGGATCTAATTGTTCTAAAATCTATTTTATAAAAAAAAATGTTACTTTATTTTACATGTAATGATATATATGGTTTTTTGCAGGATGATAGCTGATTTGAAGATGAATTGATCAATCAAGTTACTAAATGCTCCAAAAAATTTATATCAAACTATAGTGCACAATTGATAAAGTTGGATGATATTGGCATTTTAGATGATTTTTAAGTTTTGGTTGAATTTTTATATTGATAGCTTTAGACTTTGTTTCTTATTAAACAAATTTGGATGTTTTTCTTAGTTTATTTAAAAATGATGAATTGAATTTGTTTAAATTTAATAATGTTGGAGCCTGATTAAATTATTATGTGTGGCAATCTATAAAGTAAGATGGTACATATTCCTTGTTTATGGAAAAGAAAAGGAAAATGTCAGGATGAATTAAAAATGGTAAGTTTTTTTTTTTTTACTTATTTTGAAAGAATGTTTCTTTTTTGTCAAAAGAAAAAGACTATACTTTTTTTAAAGTTAAATCTTTTTTTTTCCTTGTAGTTTCTTTATTTTATATTTTATAAAAAAAGTTAAATAAAAATAAATATACATTTTATTTGTAAGAAAGAGATAATAAATGCATATTTGCCCATTTACGTCATCTCATTTTATTACACAATCACAAAACTTTAGTCTTTTATAATGTCTTTAGCAAAACCAACAGTGAAAGACACTAAGTAGGGTAACTTTTACATATAATATTTACTATTGGTCTTCATGAACGTTCTCATACATACTCATGTTTGTGAAGTATTTCACTATAAAAAAAATCTTGCTAACGAGTGCTCCGGAGACATTTTTTAAGGATTCCCAGATAACAAAAAATATTTTTTAAAAAAAAATTGACTATTTCAAATTTCAATGCATTAAATAAACATATTTTCAATTTTTTTACTATTTTAAAATTTTAATGAGTGTCATTGAAACACTCGTTAGCATTTTCCTAAAAATAATACATATCTCTTTTTATCTCAAAACGTTCACAATTTTACAAATCATCCTTAATTTTATTTTCATCTTCTATTTTTTTGAAAGTTCTTTTCTTTTCTTTTTTTGTAAGCAAGTTATATTGATGGGAACAAAAGTTCACTAAACAAGATTACAAAAGACGAGGCGAAAACCTCGAGGAAGAAATTACCCACCAATTGAAACCTAACTTTAGTAAAACAAAGGATTTTTGTAAGCAAGTTATATTGATGGGAACAAAAGTTCACTAAACAAGATTATAAAAGACGAGGCGAAAACCTTTTGGGACCAAAGGGATCCCCAAGTCATTCCACACCCACACCTCACCGATCCAAGCTCCCATACAAGCAATGGAAACATCCTGTAAATAAGAAATAGCAAATAAAGACGGAAATAACATCTTTATAATGCCCTCCTCCAACCAAAAAGAGTGCCAAAAAGAAGTAGAAAAACCGTCACCAATACGAAAAGAAACATTATTAACAAAAAAGCCTCCGGTCATCCTTTGCTCCAAAGACAAAATATCCGACCACCAAACCGATTTTGAACTATAATTATCAAGCTTACCTCCTTCAATAACCATCCTAAGCTTAATATACCCATATCGAGCTTTAAGCATCCGATACACAATGGAGTTTGAGTCCTCTAAAATTCTCCACTTCCACTTAGAAAGAAGAGACAAATTAAATTCTTCTAATCTCTTTATACCTAACCCACCTTTATCCATCGGAACGCAAACATCATCCTAACTTACTCAATGAACACTTTTCTTATTCTCCGACCCCCGCCCCAAAGGAAATTGCTTTGAATTTTGTAAATCTCCCAAATAACCTTTTTAGGAGCCAAGTAGAAAGAAAAAGTGAATATAGGTAACTACCTAACACCGATTTCAAAAGAGTAATTCTTCCTCCAAAACTAAGCCACCTCCATTTTCAAGTACTCAAACGCTTCCTTATGTTATCCACCAAAGGGCTCCAAAACTTTATCCTTCTAGGATTATAACCAATACAGATACCAAGAAAACAAAACTCATTTTCCTCCCTTTTGCAAGAGAGAAAGGAAGTAGCTACATTCAAGAAACGAGAGTTAATGTTTATGCCAATAAGCTTGCTCTTGTTGTAATTTATACCGAGATCGAACACAATCTCGAAACCTCTCAACACCGCTTTAATAGCCCATAAGGACTACTGTTAACAAGAACCGACATTTTGCTAGAGAAAATTAAAACTTCCATCCATCTCATACAAATCTCCCCAAAACCCATCCTTTTCATCATAAATTCAAGAAAATTCCAACTCGCCTTATCGTATGCCTTTTCAAAATCCACTTTAAAAAGAAGGCAACCCCGCCCCTCCTTCGTAGAATAATCTGACAATTCATTCGCAACTAGCACCCCATTAAGAAATTGACGACCCGGAACAAAGGCACTTTGACTAGAAGAAATAATGGAATGCAAGACCCTTTTAATCCTTCCGGCCAATAACTTAGAAATAACTTTATAAATACAACCTACCAAGCAAATAGGTCTATAGTCGTCCAACCCCAATGGATTAGAAGACTTAGGAATCAAAGATAAAAAAGAAGAAGTGATAGACTTCGAAATCGCTCCACCCAAATATAACTCCTTAAAACAAGCCATAAAATCCTCCTTTAATAAAAACCAACATTTCTTCACAAAAAGATGGGAGAAACCATCTGGCCCCGGAATTTTCGAACCATCACAATTCCACACCTCCTCCTTTATTTCCTCCTCGGAGAAAGGAGACTCAATAGAAGCGCTTTCCTCCATGCTCAAAGAATTATACATCACATTCCCTAGAACCGGACTACTAAATTCCTTGAACTTACTATTAAAGTGATGCCTCACTTCTTCCTTTACCTCCTCCACTTTATCAATAATACCACTACTTGTGGTAATGGAAAAAATATGATTCATTCTCCTCCTTTATTTCATAACTCTATGGAAGTATTTACTATTGGAATCCCCAACATTAAGCCACTTTAATATAGATTTCCGAATAAGCATATTCTCCTTGATTTTAAAATTCAACCAAAATCTACTACTAGCCTTTCTTTTGATAAGTTTAATCTCTTCACCCAAATCGTCACAATCATCTGCCTCATTCAACTCTCTAGCCCCTTCCTCCACTTCCAAATCATACTTACCAAACACCATTTTGTTCCACCATTTAAGCCTATCCTTAATGATTCGAAATTTCTCTTTTAAGACGAAATCCCCTCTACCACGAACTATTATTGCCTTCTATTCCATCTCCACAAAATGCAATAACTCCTTATTATTAAACCATTCATTATTGAACTTGAATGGTTTAGGACCCCAATCCTCCTTATCAACTACCACCCATACTCGGCAATGATCTGACACATCTCTTTGCCCAATAAATTGCCCCATCACTCCCCACGAGGAAATGATATTCCCATCAATAAGAAAACGATCCGACCTACTCTTCGTTTTTCCAGCACCACTAAACCAACTATATTTTTTCCTTTGCACGGAACATCAATCAAACAACACTTATCAATAAAATTGGAAAACTCCCTCCATTACATTTTATCGACCAACAAAGAAATACTGACTCTTTCACTTCTATTCTTAATAGCATTGAAGTCACCTCCAATTAACCAATCCCCATCGTTAAGTTTTAGTTTCAACTCCACCAATTCCTTCCACATAGAACGCTTAAAAGAAATGGAACAAGCCGCATAAACATTAACAAAATAATAGAATTTATTCTTCCAACTAACCTTAATTCCCAAGAAGCCCGGACCACGAAAGCTAAAAACAACCGATAAAGAACTAGATTTCCACAAAATGAGAATACCTCCTGACATACCATCCGATTCCAAGTAAGAGAAATCAACATCCGAGTTTCCCCAAAAGCTCCTAGCCACCACATCCGTGACAATGTTCAATTAGGTTTCTTGAAGAACAAACAAATCCGCTTTACCTCTTTGAATAATACTACTAATACGTTTCCTCTTGATCCTACTCCCCCTTCCCTAATATTTAAAGACCTAATAATCATTGCAAAGGTGTGTTGATCGCCTTCCATCCTAAAGATCAACTCGTTTCGTTACCTTTTAAAACCTCAAAACTGTCTTGAGTGCTCCTTTTGGAGTCAACCGGAACCACCCCTAGATTAGAAATAGCCCTCCAAAGTTTATCCCCCGATTCAAGACCGAAGTTACAAATAATCCTTTGTTACACCTCACTATGTCCGAGTCAACCGCACTAACAGCACAACACTTCTCGGCACCCCCAATAGAAGATACGGCATCATATGTATTAAAGGCAGCAATGACTGCTACAATACCGCCCTTTGCCGGGACTGCAGTGTTCAAATTCCTTACTGCTGATTGCCTTCGAATACCTTCCTTATCGACACAATAATCCATTCTCCTTCTGCCCTTCTCCATCCATAACCTCTTCTTTCCAACCCTAGATTTTAGAAGCTTCAAAGGTGCAACCAACTGAGAAACATTCCTTCTCCGCCTAGGCTTAGTATTAGAACTATCTCCACCTACGACAGCATGTCTTCCCATAGATACCAACCCATTCGCATATTGAACAACATCGTCGCCCACCCCCTGCTGGCCGAAACAAACTCATTCAAATCCATAACAGAATCAGGCACACGAGTTCCTTCTGAAACAACTTCTGAACAATTGCGAGGCTAAGAGATTGGCAGAACCTCCCTCGATACCATGCCCACCTTAGCCATCTCAATAGCATCATCAAAAGCACCCCTATACTCCCCTTTGTCAACAGCATGCTCCAACCCTTCTAATTCTAACACTCTATTCCCACTGCAAATAGGCTCAAGGATAGGAAAAACATCTGAAAACTTTCCCTAAACATTTTCGATCATATTATCAAAAACAACATTAACAATGTCTACTGCTGCAGGAGAATGGATTTGAGAAACATCCTTCACAGCCCCAACCTTGTTACCTTCCGAAACAGACGGACCATTCGTTCCTAAATACTTTCCAAGATATAACGCCTTTGTGCTCTCAGCCTTCCTCCTATTACCAATTCCCACTTCGGAATCATAATATTGTTCTATGCTATCCGACGAAAAAGCTGACTCACTCCCTAATTCGTCGTCTAACAATGCATCTGAGCAACCATCCTCCGATTCAGAAGAAACCACAGACTTTAAAGTTTTGGATGATGAAGGGCCTAAACGATAAGCACCAAAATTATCCTCCCTATGAATAAGAGGGAACACCTTATCATCAATGATAGCCTGATAAACATCCGGGACAACAAAAGAAGTTGACACTTTCACCAAAATTCTCGCCACGTCCAGAAAATCTCCTTTTGACGTGTGTTTGTCTATACACACAAAGGACCCCAAAGAATCAGTCAGCCCCACAAAGAAGTCAGAGGACCAAGCATGCACCGATAATCCGTAGATATGCAACCACACCACCCTACTATCGTCTACCATAGTATCTTCCCATTTCTTAATTTCGGAGAATCAAGTCTTCCACCATGTTTCACCTTCTCCAATAAGATCTTCAATATAACCCTCCTCCATCTCCTCAAGCAAGCAAAGATTTCCTCCCATGGGGGTGACTTTAATCGTAAAGAAACCTTCCATCTCAAAGTGGGTCTATATTTTATACGTCGAACCCGACATTATAACCTTCCTTATATAAGCTTTACTAAGCCTCAATATATCTTCAACCTTAGAATTGAAACAAATAGACCTAACGTTCTCCTCCATATTTGATCTCACCTGACCCTTTTCCTTATGAAAAAACTCCGCAAAACTCCCATTATCCCTCCTTGTCACCTCCCTTCCCACGTTTTGATTGACAAACACTTCAGCTTTCTCTTTACCCTTGAAATCTCCATCCCGTTTTCTCTCAATCAAAAAATTATTCCTCTGATACCACGGTATATTAGCATGGATCTTCTTACCTACAATGATGACGTTATCCAATCGCACCGTCAACATTCTCTCATCACTCACTTCTACGAATCTAGCGAATCCAAATCTCTTGCCAATGTTGTTCCTCCTTGCAGCAATTGTGACCTCTACCACCTAGCCTATACATCCAAACATGTCAAACAAATCCTTAGACTTTATGTATTCAGGGAATTCAGAAAAGTATATAGAAGTCACAACACCCTCCTTCATCTCCTTAAGGTTAAAATTCCTCCCACCAAACGGGAACGTGTCCTATCGTGGTTTCCAGCTATTGAAAGCTCTTCTACTCCGAACCTTTGTACACCCTCCTCCCCTAGAAACATTCTGTGAATCTCTCATGGATAGAATCGAAAAGCAAAACCAGCCCTAGAAGTACTCTCCAACCTCTTCCAACGACAACAGAAGAAAAATCCAGAGAAGAAAACTAGAACCAACTACGACCGTGCAAGAACGAGAACAAAACCAGCGAATCCTGTAAATCCCTAAATCGGTATCTAACCACACCTCCTCAACAAGGCCCCTGAGTCCTAAAGCCAGGAATTTAAACCAAAATTGAGAAGATGGAAGTTACCTTTCTAGGAACCTATACAAGATCCACAATTTTGCAAAGAGTTTGTTGATTCATTCCGTGGGTTCACTGCGTTCTTCAGATTCGTCAGTTCTTCCCTAATAATCCGAATGAGATGAGAAGGGAAAAACTTCCACTACAACTCTAACCATCATAAATGTTAAGAATGAATTGATGAAATAGAATATGTTTTTCATATTCATTAACTCAACACCGAAAATATTGAATAGGTCTCTTCCTACCCAACCATTATTTCACTAGGAGTATTTTCTTAGCAATTTGATGATAATTGATAATTTATCATAAATAAACAGACAAGGACTCCAATAAACCTTAAACTAACCCTCTCTTTCCGCAATTATTGACTCTCTTTCCAATTTGTTATTTACTTTCTAACAGGAATGGAGGAAATGGAATTGATGGGAGAAGCAAATGTGTCTCGCCGGAGCAGAGCGGAGGGGAAGAAAAGTTGAATCAACTATGCCTCGTTCCTAATATTTTAGCATTTTTGACAGGTCTTTTCTTATTATACCACCCTAAAGTTGTGTATTCATTTTTTTATTCAAGTTTGTTTTTATTAATTATAAACTTTAACCTTTAGATTTCTTAACTTGACCCTTAAAATCACAAAAAATAAATATTTTTATAAGAAGATGTCATAGCTTGAATATAAAGTTATATTTTAACTACAATGCTAAATAATGCTAACTTGTAATATAAGAGTGCATTTTAAAAACTAAATGTAAAAATTTTATTTACAAAATTATGTATTATTTTTATTAAAACGAATTATTATAATGTTTAATTGTTTAAACATATATAAAAATTGAAACTTTATCTTGAAAATACTGGTCTTTTGCCTTAATAAAGTCATATTTACATTTTTTTCAAAAGTTGCATGATTTTCTGTGCACTATGTGTTATTAGTATTTTTATCAAACATTTATGCAAGAGTTTGACAAAAAAATCTCTTTGAAAAGTATACGAGAGTGTCTATTGATGTAATATCTCAACAAAAATATTTTGTAAGAACACTTTATCCGTCAATCAATGAAAATTAGAGAGTTGGGTATAAAATATTAATTTTACCATGGAGGGGAATATAGTACTTTTCAATGAAGCCACATGGTATTTTAAGACCAAGGAATATGCAATTAGGTTTAACAATGTGAGTAAGTATTCAAACCAAGATTTTGGAACTAAGGATATTAGTTGAATTCTCTAGACCAAGTAAAAGGGTGAAATGGTCTTTTAGGCCTTAAGATAAAACTGGTCCTTAAGAGAGAATCAAAATTTTTCCAACTTCCTAGTGAACAAGTAGGCACGTTGAAAGAAAAGGGAAAAGTAAGGAGATTTTCTCAAATTCATCATCCGCCTCTTACTCACAAGGCTAATTCTTGATGAACAATAATGGAGTTCTAGTTCATTCCATTCTCTAGCTCAAGAAAGTAAGAACTCTTAGTTCATACTCCTTCTCCTCTTCTTTAAACTTTATTCCTTTATTTTTCAATTCTTGCATGATCAATCCATCTAGTTGAAGACAAAGCTTTTGGCCTCAAATGTTGATGGAAATTAATGAGAACTTGAAATAGGAGTTACATGTGACTAGAAAGAAGGAAAATGGATTCTTCATCATCGAGTTCATCGCCTCCAATTTATGATTTGAGGTGGTTTACTTCCTGCGTAAGATTTGATTATCTTATTATTAAACCCTAATTAATGAACTATCCATTGCATGTTAGAATCTTAGGTTTCATTATGAGTATACGATATTTACACTATAATTGATGTACTAACAAACTTGTGATCATGTGTAATAGATTAATTGAGGGTTAGGAATGTGAGTGAGGTATTGAGTGTTGTGATTTGTTAAAAAGTTGCAGGATGATACAAAACACGTATAGATAGTTCTGGTTCGCTAGGGGTCGTAGGAAGTGCTACAGTGCGACCGTAGTAACATTTGGTTGTTTATACAAGGAGGCTTTGCATTCATGTTGGGGAGCTGTGCTAGACTTCGACAGTAGTGGACACTACAACCATCCTGCAGCACACCCGTAGAGCATAGGAAATCCCTAAAATTCATGTTGTAAGCTCTAATGGATATTATCCTCGATCCATTTGAAGGAAAATTGTGATACAATACGCAACAAATTTTTTTCCTTTAGTGATCCTTATGAATGAGCATGATTAGTGATAGAAACGGTTACCTCTTGTGGCGATTAATACCTTTGATGCATAATTGAATGAGTGATCACGAGCGTTAATGAAGAACAACGCCTCTACTCAGTCCATACGAACATATGCCTTCAATCTCAATGCTAGCTGATACAAATTAAAGCTTTGAGTGAGAGAGAAGGAAAATATGGCTAGGGTTTCACCGACCAAATTTTCATCAAATCAAAATGCTTATACATAAGGGTTCTATTTAAAGAACCACTTGTGTGGGATGCAAGCTAAAAAGCCCACTTAAGTGCACGCGCACCATACCTTATGGTGTACCGTATATCACTTAAGCGTGTGGTGCCTTACCATATTTCATATTCTAATTAACCGCACCATACCATATGGTGTTCTACGATTCAATTAGGTGCACCGTACCTTAAGGTATTCCTTATTTACCTTGTCTCTCATGAAGCTGCCCTTATGTGTGTAACCCTGTAGGTTATCGCGATGTTGACAATTATATTAAATCACACATATTTTCCTTATGAATGAGCATGATTAGTGATAGAAACGGTTACCTCTTGTGGCGATTAATACCTTTGATGCATAATTGAATGAGTGATCACGAGCGTTAATGAAGAACAACGCCTCTACTCAGTCCATACGAACAGATGCCTTCAATCTCAATGCTAGCTGATACGAATTAAAGCTTTGAGTGAGAGAGAAGGAAAATATGGCTAGGGTTTCACCGACCAAATTTTCATCAAATCAAAATGCTTATACATAAGGGTTCTATTTATAGAACCACTTGTGTGGGATGCAAGCTAAAAAGCCCACTTAAGTGCACGCGCACCATACCTTATGGTGTACCGTATATCACTTAAGCGTGTGGTGCCTTACCATATTTCATATTCTAATTAACCGCACCATACCATATGGTGTTCTACGATTCAAATAGGTGCACCGTACCTTAAGGTATTCCTTATTTACCTTGTCTCTCATGAAGCTGCCCTTATGTGTGTAACCCTGTAGGTTATCGCGATGTTGACAATTATATTAAATCACACATCTAACATAATAACATGGTTTGACCTCTGTCTAAGTAGGTCAAATCTTTGGATGTGGCTATGTCCAATCTCTCATTTTTGTTTCTTTGCATTCCTTTATATTTCATGGTTTGTCAGCTCCCCACTTCCCGCCATCTACCTTCAACTAGTGTTCTTTTGTCTTCTCTATGTTGTTGCCATCATGCTCACATTTTTATCAACTATCTAGCCATTAATATAACATACCACCATTCATCCCTAATGTGCCCTTTTATGTTTTAAAAATTACAAAGCAAAAAGGTTATTTTTGTCTATTCATAAACCAATCAATTTTATACATTCCATATCAAACTAGTTACTGCCATGTGTCCTCACCTTTATACACTTTATACTAGATTTTTCTGTTTCGTTTTCTCTCACTCACCAATACCATACTTCAAGACTCAAATTCTAGAAACCCTTTCTCTCTTCTCTCTCTCTCTCACGCTTTCTATCCCCAAATTTCCTCAAACCCTAATCTGCCGCCGCCCTCTTTCATCTCATCAACCCCTAAATCTATCGCCGCCCTCTTTCCCACTCACAACAACATACCTTTTCTTTTCTCCTTCTTCATGTTTTTTACTTCCTCTCCCTCCCAACAACTTTGTCTCTCTCGGAACAACTCTCTCTCTGAAAATACAGAAGCAAACTCACCCACTTACTTCTACATCTTGCCTTTGAACCCGGGTATTTATCAGTTTCATTTTCGTCCCTTCCAAAGCCAAGTTAATTTTTGTGTTGGAGAAAATATTTATTGAGTATTCCATTTTTGTTTTCATGTTGCTTCATGGTCTTTGCTTTGTAATGACTTTTTCGTTTTCGTTTGCTTCATGTACTTTGCTTTGTAATGAGTTTTTCGTTTTCGTTTGCTTCATGTACTTTGCTTTGCTTCATCTTTATTCTACTTTTTTCATTATTCATCAATGGGAATACACTTGAGAAAGGTATGTTGAATCTATTTTAAGTAATCATGTGTTTCTGCATTTCGTGTAATCCATTTTAATTTTTGATTTTTCAATTTTTTCCAAAACTCATTGTTACTGCTTTGATTTTTGACAGTTCAAACATCCAAACTCATTCCTCTCTCTTGTCATGTTCAAAATTTATTTCCTACGGGACATAAAGAGGTAATGATAATTTATTCTTTATACTTCTCATGAACTCCATTTTTTATTTTTCTAATTTGTAGTTTCTTTGTTATAAATAGATTTACACACTTTAATTTCTAGAAAAGTATGTTCATGTTTCAGATTTGATTTCATTAAAGTCTGATGTTCTTTGTTTCTCTGCTATATATAGTTGGTAATAAGAGGATAAAGTTATTACCTCATTTTCAAGGTGTATGCTTGATTTTCCTATATTTGGATGTGTTTGAGTAAAATTGATCAAAGGGTTGGAAAATGAATGTTCATGATAATTTAGATCATTATTACTACTGAGGAATGTTCAGGTGAAAATTGTTTGTCAGGTGTAGTATAAACAATATCATAAAGTTGTTGTTCTTATACTTTCTATTGCTGGATTACAATTTTTTTCTTCTGTTGAATGTTGTAGGTCACTTTTTACGTTTAATTTATTAGAGAGTATTCAGACTCTTTTAGAACAAATGCGAGTGGATGAAATCAGGATTTTAGGTTGCAACACTCTGTTCGCATGTGTATCAAAACTAATTGTCCTAGACTATATTTGAAGAAGAAGGAACCTTCTGCAAGTTATTATTATGTGTACTGACCAGAGTGGAAAAATATATGAAAGTGAGAGTTATGGAAAAAGAAGGGAGAAGCTTCAAGAAATAGTGCACCTACTTAAAAACTCTCACTTTCATGTCAATAAATTTTAATTTTCATTTCTATTTGAGGTATTCCTTAATGGGAATGTAGTATACCTTTTTCTTTGTTTGAGTTGATCTATTAGGTCATTTTTCCTGATATGGTTTCTTGATGTTCACAGTATGATTTTTAATTCTTCTCTTATGATTTTTAATGCCACTGCATTTCAATGTTGAAATCATCTCATCCAAAAACTTTGGGTGGTTGTTTTATTAATTTAATAATTATAGTTTTACTTATACATGTAAATGAATTCCTTGTTGAACAAGTTGGAAATGTTGGAAAAAAAGTTGTTTACTCATATACTTATCCAAAAATATTATCACCAAGTACTCTAAGGAAAAAAAGAGTTCATTCTCACTATCAACACAATAATAATACGGATGAGAAATTACCAGAAAATACAATAATAAAATGCTTCGTATAATAGGTCACTATCTTTACATTAGCTATTTTATTATAATAAACAACTGTCTGTAAGTCCATATTTTCAACTATCAATTTTTTTATCTCATGATTTTTTTTCATATTTACAATTGCATTTAAATACATTATATACATTATCCAATAAATTTACCTACATTTAAATATATTATATACATTATCAAATAAATTTATAAATTTGGTGGCTCATATAATAATTAAAGCAATTGAATTTTAGTGGCCCAACTATATAAATTTCTTTTGTTTTTATACCCTCTTAAAAGTTTTTGTGCCTTCTCATTTCACTTATTATTTTGATGAAGTACGATTTGTAAATTTATCGATTAATACTCAATTCTCTAAATATTTTTATTATTTACTTTTATTCATATCATTCAAATAATGCTATACTAATTTTTGTATACCCATGCGGACGCACGGGTATGTTATTAGTTATTGTCAAAAAGACTACGCAATTTAAATATTGCTCACAATTTCCCTTCATTAGGATCTAGAGAAAAAGAGTGGACTTTCCCTGAAAAAACATCTTATCAGAGCAAATGATTGAAGGAGAAACCTTACATAATATAATCATGTCTGCTAGGGAGATTATCATGCACAAGAAGGTTTTAGGTTCCTGACACCTTAGAAGCACTTATAAAAGAAAAGACATCACGTCAAATCAAGATACACATTTTTTCTTATCTCACTAATGATAGTGTCACTAAGTTGGACGTCAGATTGTTTACAGGTTCAACGAGCGCTTGACGTTGGACTTAACATTGGAATACAATCCAAATTCCCTGGAGTCACCCCCTTATCCGACGTATCTCGCACATGTGGGAGTAACTTCAATCCACATAAGATCATAAACTAATCACTACAAACTTATTTCTTCTTTCACAATGAAAAAGGAATAAGTTTAAAAATGAAATTGTTTTAATATCTATACACATTAGCGCAGAGTTTGAACATGATTAAGGTAAAAATAATGCTCAAAATATCTTAAATTATAACGATAAATATAAAATATCAATTTGTAATTAAATTTTAGCGATACATAACTATATGTTTTCACTTTTAAACAAACTTTCAATCCAATAAAACAAACTTCACACATGACATATTTTCTTTATTTTAAGTAGAACTATAATGCATATTAAAACTAAATTTCTCCCTCAAACTAACACTGGATCTACAAGCAATAGTTAATGAATGTTTTCACATCTTTCCAGGCCCCATCAATTTTCTTTCGACCTTCTTGAATGGCAGCTTCTCTTAAAACTTTATGTTTCTTCATATAGCATTCCAAGAATGAAGAAATATGATCTCTTTTTTGTTCAAAATATATATAAAAAAATAATTTTTGTAGTTGTTTACATTGTATGAATTAAAAAAAATATTTGTTAATAGAAACTTATTCGAACTTTTATATATGTACCTCATTGGATACAATGTCGTCCATTAGTCTGCCAATGACAATAGATGCATCATGCATTGACAATTTTTGCCTCATTTGCTACCCACTTCAAAATGTTCTCTATGACTATTTCTCTCCCATACCCATGAAACAAGTTATCAAAAACACATAACCTGATGTTTCTTTTGATAGTTGCATGTACTCATCTAATGTTGGTTTATAATTATCGTCTAACCATCATTAATAACATTACCGATTTCAGTATTGGTGCTCTTCCTTTCAGGTACTTGGGTGTGCCTCTGTCTAACAAAAAGCTCAATAATAACCAATGTCTCGTCCTTGTGTAGAAGATAGGAGCAAGGATTAATCACTGGAGCGCGCACCTTCTTAACTATGTTAGTCGGCTCCAGCTAATAAACAGTGTGATTTTCAGCATCACTAACTTCTGGCTGTAGTGCATTCCATTGCCCAAAGGAATTATCAAGAGGGTTGAAGGCTTATGTAGAACCTTCTTATGGACTAGCAAGGGGGTGTTATCCCGAAAAGCTCTGATTGCTTGGAGTAAGGTGTGCGAGTCTAAAAGCAAAGGGGGTTTGAATGTGGTTAACTTGGCCAGTTGGAATAAGGCTTGCATCCTTAAGTTGTTGTGGAATCTGTGTAGGAAATCTGATAGTTTGTGGGTTAGGTGGGTCCACGCCTACTATGTAAAAACTGATTAAGTGATGAATGTCCCCATTAAAGAATCTTGTATGTGGATCCTGAGGGAAATTTTGAGAGCAAGGCATGTGGCTAATGGTTGGAATCACTGGCAGCAGATGGTTAATTAAGGTATGTTCAAAACTAAAAAGATTTACTACAACCTTGATGACGAGAAACCAAAAGTGTCATGGAGGAAGTTGTTGTATGACAATGAAGCTTCTCCAAGAGCTCTGTTTATTTTGTGGATGTCTTATAATAGACGTCTTGCCAGTAAAGATAGGTTGAGAAATCTCGGTTTCATTCAAGAGGATAAGTGTGAATTCTGTCTAGGTAAAGAGAACTTGCAGCACCTGTTTTTTGAGTGCAGCATTATGAAAATGATTTGGCTTGGTGTGTTGAATTGGTTGGATATTTCTCACTCCCCCTTGGTTGGGATCAAGAGGTGGATTGGATGATTGAGAATACTACTAAAGGTTGGTGCACTGTTTTGTTGAAAACTGCTTTTACAGAAACGCTTTACAAGTGCTGGTTGTATAGGAACTCTAGAGTGGATAGAGAGAAGAATATAGTGGATACAGATGACAGGAATATAGAAAAGGATATTATAGATGGAATAGTCCGTAGAGTTTGGAGGAAACCTAAGTTGCGGAAGCATGTTGGTCCGTATTTGATCTAGTTTCCATGGGTTTTTTTGCTGGACCCTCGGGGTCGCGTTGTACTTGATTGTTTTTTGGAAATATATATATATATATATATATATATATATATATATATATATATATATATATATATATATATATATATATATATATATATATATATATATATATATAATATCTTATTTCTAAATAAAAATTATTGTTTAACCATCTAGCTTCGGTCAATATAAGCTTGAATAAATTTCTTGAACTGCCACCAGAATATAATATATAAGTAAATATCTTCTTGTATTATAAAAAATAATATGTAATTGTCTTTATGTTTTGAGATAAAAATATATTAGCATTAATTATCAATAAATGTTAATATAATATTTTTTTATTGAAATCACCTTTTTTTTTAGATGTCAATAACATACCCTAATGAATGAAAACTTATTTAACATAAAATCTGATAAGTATATAATACAATAATAATAAAAAAGAATAATGAGAAAAAGACAAGAATACATACTTCTTTTGCATCGTAGTTTAAGGCATATTGTTTTCCTCTCATCTTCATTTCTTGATTGATTTCTTCAAAATGATCTAAAATTATTCTATAGAGAAACTTCATATAAGTTGGAAGATTATTGTTATACCCCAAAATTTGCCCGCATCTTTTTTCAAGAAAAATCCAATCTGGAAATTAAGAGTCTCATATAATCATGGATTTTTATTTCAACAAATATCCTGACATATGAAATACTTAGTTTTTAGAATTTTTCTTATACAATAATTTGGCTTGCAGTTGAATTTATTCTTACGCAAACGCCAAATACTGTTTATTACTTCACACATGCTATTTATTTATTTACAGATAAATAGTACTGACACAATTGGTACAGAGTTAAATCTTTTTGCAGGCGCAGAATCAGGAAACTCAGACTGTACTGGTAACAAGCAGATTATTATTATCTTTTGTTTCCCACTAATTTTTTGTACTATATTCCATTATTTTCAAAAATCTTTTCAAATCTCTTTTTTCAAAAATCAAATCCTAACTTTATTCTCTACATCTCTCTTTTTCCCAACACTATCATACACTTTCTTTCAAATCTCACTTCCACTCAAATTCTCCTTTTGTACAGAATCACATCATTCCCCAATGTCTCTATCCTTCTTTCCACTCTATAAATACCTCTCATTTTCTCATAAAAATCTCACATCAAATTCTAATTCATCTCTCAAATTTCTACTTCATAATCCATCCTTTCTTCTTTCCCGACAAATTGGCGAAGCGGTAGGAAACGTGTTTTCTTATGGTCATCACCATTGCTACGGTGATCATGTCTTTCTTCTGTCTACATAGCCCGGAACACTGTGGACCTGGGATGCTTATGCTCCCAATCATCTACATGTTACTATTTGTAGCATGGGTTATCAATCGTCATTCTTAAAATTTGCCGTATTTCTTATTTCTTAAATGTACCGTTTATTCGTCGTACTGTTCAATATAGTATGTAATATTTGTACTGTCAGTATTAAATGTTGTACTATTTGTCATAATATTGCTTAATTACTCAGATAATATTTTATGTGTTTTCTGCCAGTCAAATATTCATTTTTCTGTGCATTAAATGATTTTCAGGGTTATTATCGGTAATTTTGCTCGCGTACAGTAAATATTAGTTATTTATTATGTCTGTGTTTTTTTTAACAAGTCATGTAAATAAACTTTAATCTTTCACATAAAACAAAAACAAAAAAAAATAAAATTAACTTTGACTGTTGATTTTTCACTCTAATTACTACGTCAATACCTGAACAGCCAGTTGACAGCCAAACTGCTGGCAGTACAATTCTCAGTGTTTTGTACCATGAATCAAATCAATCTTTTACAATTCAAAATTCCAAGATTTTTGTTCTAGAAGTCTTCTGAATATCACGCGATTAACAGAGACTCAACACTGCACAAAAATCAGGTACGCTTAACTGTCTCCTACACAAACAATCCCTGACTAGGGTTTTCTTGTTTTTACAGGAGAAACAAGCTTTTGAGACCTCAAATGGATTTCATGCACATCCATATATCTCAAAGTACCATCATACAAATTTTCAAACTTCAATTCACTCAGACGCACCGTCAGCAGCTTAAACAGTCAACAGACGACCCGTTTGACCAAAAAGTCAACAGACAGTCAAAAATGAATTTTTTTTGTCAAAGTCCATATTTTGTCAAAGGATTCATCATTTGATCATTGGATGATCATAATTCATCAAGGAAAGATCAAAAATCAACAAAACCCTAAGATTCAAAATTAGGGTTTTTGCCTGAAAAGTCAACTCAACTTTGACTGATCATAACTCTCTCATCCTTCATCCAAAAAATTCAAACCAAAGCTCATTTTGAAGGAAATTCAATTATCTTTCAAATGCAATTGATCCCATGGTCATTGCATTCACCATTTGAAAAATATGACCAAAGACATTACAGGTCATTTTCAAAGTCAACAAAAAGACACTTTTTTCAAAAGGACACACAAGGAGCATCAAAAATCATTTTGACATGAGACCAAAGACATTGGTTAGAGGACTCTTTGAGGTTTCCAAAAAGTGCAAGAACTCCTTCATATGACAAAAATTGAGGGATTTACACCTTGTTGAAGTTGGCTAAATTTGGGAAAATGCATGAAATCAACATGGCTCAAAAATGTATTTTTTCCAAATGGGGCCAAGTTTTCATGGTTCAAACATCATTTCCATAATATTATGGGCCTCCCACGACCAAGACAAGGCCCACACCTTTTTTTATCCATTTTTTGCTTAATTTTATCTTATTTTAAGATTAAATTAAAATAAAAATGAATGGATAATGGGTAGCTTACAATCCAAGCATGACTCACCCAAGGAATCTCTGATTTTCTGCAGAGAATTGAAGAGCAAGGCAAGATCATTGAAGAGAAGAAGACTTGGTCAATAATTCAAAGATTTTTAATATAAAAAAATCAAGAATTCCACAAAGGCAACTAGATGCTTCTTGGCTTCAATTCTAAGCACAACATAGTCTATATAAAGGCTATAACACTTCACAATCAAAAGAGACAGAAATCAGAGCCTCTTATGCTTGTACCATGCTTGTAACCACTTAAACTTTTCAAAGAAATTTCAAATTCGAATTTTTAATTTCAGTCAATTTCAATACAAACTAAGCATTCAAACATCATCTCTGAGCTTCACTGAAACTATTCCAATCAATTGCAAGTCTTAAACCTCACTGAATCGAGCTACACAGGTCACGATTTGCTCAAACTAAAACTGACTTGTATCTCATAACACAAGCATATCTAGCACGATGTAGACATATATTTGAACTTGGTGTGGTGTGTAGATCATTTCTGGAACTTTAATTGAGTTTTAGACGCTTACACACGAAGTTACCATTCTAGGGTTCATAATCTCAAAATTAGGGCTTTCTGAAATAGGCAAAATTAGAGGATCTAAGTGGTACCATTGAGTTCGTATGGATCAGACGAGTTGAATGGATAGGTCGCGCCAAATTTATTTTTAGGTTTACCTCTATTCGTTATTTTGCAGGTCTGAAGCTCATCAATTACAGCGCTCTTTTCATAAAAGCGCTGTAAAAGGTCCTAGCGAGAGGTTGAAGATGATGAGGTGTCCCTACCTCATTGGACAGCCAGCGCGCGCGTTCTTTTGAATTTTCCACTAATCCAGTGCTTTGCAGGTGTATTGATGGCCATGTGTCTCAATATCTGAGCCTTCAGATTCACTTTCCAGCTCATCCAACGCACCTGACACGCCAGTCCATACCATGGACTCTCCAATCAACCACATCTGATTAGTATCCTTTTATTTTCTATTTTATTTTAATTTTCTTTGCAAAATTAATTAAAAATAGTTTTAAAAATCCAAAAAATACACAAAAAATATTTTTAGACTTCTAAAATAATATATTATTTTCTGAAATAAAAATATTTTATTTTTCTTCAAAATTTCAATATTTTGCATAATTAATTAGTATATATTTATACATTTGCTTTTTTAATTATTCTAACCAATCAAAAATCATAAAAAAAAAATTGTTCTTTATATAAAATATTGTTTATATATTATAAACTAATTTTGTACATATTTTGAATAATTTTCTCTTTGAGTTTTAATTATTTATGTAATTATTTGCATAATTATGTATTAATTAGCTTAATCAATATCAAATCAATTTCAAAAATTCCAAAAAAATTAGTTTTGTTTTAAAATTAATTGACAAATATTTTGTACATATTTTAAACTTAATTTCTAGGTTTAAATCTATTTTCATCTTTTTTCTTCATTTTAATTTAATTAATCATGCATTAATTATAATTAAAATCAATCATAAAAAAATCCAAAAACATGCCTTTTATTTTTCTTGCAATTTAAATTCCTAGATAAATGTATAGGATGTCAAATTCATGTAAATAGGCTAGTTTACATTTCCTGCACAATCGATGTAATAACGTAGATTTACTTTCCGCACTTTACATTTCCGCATTTTAATTTCCAGCAAATATAAACTGCGTGTATGTCAAAGATAAAATTGAACCGTTAGATCACTAACTTCAAAGATAAAATATCTGAATACAAACACAATCACACTTGCACCTTTTAAGGTAATCCCTTCTCATTCTTTTCAAAATCAAAGTCAAAATTCCACTGTTTCGAGTACAAAATCGAACCTTTTGTTTGTATCCGGTGAAAGGATAGATTTTTAAAGGAAATAAGGATAAAGACCTTACAACTCAGGGTAGACCTCCTAGTTTGCTTGCTCAAATCAAAACAAACAAAATTCTCATACACTGTTGTTTTTCAAAACAAAACTTTCCAAAAAGACAATGCTTTGTATACATCCAAACACGGATCATTACAAAGTTAACGTTCTTTTCAAAACATCTTTCGAAAGATAAACAAACATTTTGTATACATCCACACAAGGATCATTACAAAATTCAATTTACAAAGGTATTTGAAACCACATATGAGCATTCTAAAGCAATTGAAAAGTAATCGAAAAACAAGTGAGCTAAGCAAACTTAAGAGCCCATGGATAACCATGGATACAAAGGGTGCTAACACCTTCCCTTTGTATAACCTACCCCCTTACCCAGAATTTCTTAAAGGTCTTTTTTCTGTTTCTTTTATAAACCTTTCCTTAATTGGATAAAATAAAAGGTCGGTGGCGACTCTGTGAATTTTCAAAAATGCGAAAGCATAAGCGATAAAAAAGAGTCAGTTCACGTATCTCTCCCGCTCAGAGGTATGGCCCGAGAAAAAACGGAGGTCCACCATTATCTTAGCAGTTCCACCTGAAAAACAATTTCATATGGTATGTCCACTAAACTTATTATTATACAGGTTCATTATCACTTAATCGAAACATAAGCCAACATGCATTGTTCAAGAATAATGAAAAGGTTGCGCAATGCCAACCAGCTAGCATAAGAAAAAGAAATGTTTCTACTGAATTTTAGAAACTTTGGTTTATACTTTGGTTTATACTGATGTCCCTTGAAAACGATCAAGGAGTATATTAGGCTTCCGAAATGTCATTAAACACTAATTTGTCTTAGAACCTTTTTAGTTGAACTTGACTTGTGGCCTATTAAGTGGCTAGCTTTGAAATTGATCGAAGTTAGTTATCCTCGAGGAATATTTTGATCGGCCGCTCGAGCGCCGTATTGAGATGTTACTTCCAAGGATCATAGAACCCGAATACTATTCTAAGAGAGGTTTTAACCAACTCAACTTCAGTGGGGAGGGTATCACCTATCAGCTCCATGCAAGCCTTTAAACCTAAGGTTATTGATTGATTTGTTTTTGTGTGCCACATGTTTGCATCATAAGCATATCATTTTCTAACAAAACACTTCAAGGATCAAAGAGTTTACCTTTGTTTTTGCAGGTAATGGCTCCCGCCACCCGAGATTACATCCGAATCAACATCTCAACGGTACCATCTGAACTAAAAGACTTAGTGTCAGAATTCCCCAGGAATGTTCAATTCACCGAAAGGCATGGTCACCTACTCCATTTGGTTACCTCAAAATTTGAAGAAGATATGATACGGGTCCTGTTCCAGTTCTTTGACCCTGAACATCATTGCTTTACCTTTCCTGATTACCAGTTGGTACCCACTTTGGAAGAATTCTCTGAACTAATGGGATTGCCTGTTCGAAATCAATTACCTTTCACTGGTTTAGAAAGGATTCCAAAACCTGAAGTCATTGCTGCTGCTTTACATCTGCGAAAATCAAAAATCGAGTCCAATTGGGAAACAAAGAGTGGAGTTAAGGGTTTGCTTGCCAAGTTCTTGTTGGAAAAGGCTCGACTACTACTAGAAAACAAAAGTTATCCAGCTTTTGAGGAGGTTATGGCCCTTTTGATCTATGGGTTGGTTTTATTCCCAAATCCCGACCAGTTCATAAGTGTACACATCATCAACCTTTTCCTAATCCGTAACCCGGTACCAACATTACTGGGAGACATTTTACATTCTCTACACACTCGTACCATGAAGAAACGAGGAACTCTCATGTGCTGTATACCACTACTGGCTAGGTGGTTTACATTTCATCTTCCCCGATCAGTGTTGAGAAATGAACAAAGAATGCAATGGTCTCGCAGGATTATGTCTTTGTCTCATTCAGATATCCGGTGGAACAACTTCTTTCAAAGAGACATTACTATCATTGATCATTGTGGAGAGTACCCTAATGTGCCACTCCTTGGCATCAAAGGAGGCATCACTTACAATCCCTCTTTGGCTCTACGCCAGTTCGGATATGCAAGGAGCAACGGTCCTCATGACATGATTATCCGTGGCATTGTGTTTGATTACGAGAATGATTCTCATAGACACCGACGAAGGTTCATACGGGCATGGGACAGTGTCTATAGAATAGAAAGCAAAACTTTGGGGCAATGGAATTCTATCCCTATGGAACCTTACCTCAGATGGGTCCGCACTCATGCTCAGAAACTCATTATGCCATATCCCGCTATTCTACCTGTGACTATTGAACCAGAGGTCGAAGGATACGAACCCCAAGTTATTCTACACCCGGATATGCCAACTGACCTAGAAGAGTTGCAAAAATCTTGGGTTCAACTCAAAGAGGAAAGAGACACCTTCAAAGCACACTGTCAGGACTATGAGAGAAGGATATTGGAGCTCACCGGACAGCTTCAAGAAGAACAGCAGATCAACACATTCCTGGGGGCAAAGAGAAAGCGTCCAAGGGAGACCTGAAGGATCATTTATTTTATTTCTGTCTTGTAAGCCCAAATGAGGCAAAGAAAAAAAAAGAAAAAATTGATTAACTAACGTTTGTTTCTTCTTTAACAAATCTAAACTCTAAGATCCTTGAAACATTGCACACACATTTCATTTCATGCATTGCATACATTGCATTCATATACATTGCATATACATTTCATACATTTGCATATACATTGCATCCGTACATACACATTGCATAATCAGGTTCACATGACGGATTTCTCATCTCCTCGCTGTTTATTTCAGTCAGAAGAGATGGAATCTGAGACAAGCATCAAGAACCTCGAAGCACAGAATGCCCAAGTTCAAGTGGCAATTCTGGAACTGGCAAAGGGGCAACAAGAACTGAAAGCCCTGATAATCAAGAAGAAAAAGAAGCCCAAAGGATCTGTAGGCTTGAGTCACCTGAAAAGGAAGATCAAAATCCCAGTCAAAAAGTTCGAAAAGCCACCGATCCCTGAAACAGTCGGTGATGGTGAACAAGAAGACAATCAAAGCAACCAGGGTTCTGCTAAACCCTCTCTCTCTTCAAATGAAGAAGATGATCATTCTGGGGAAGAACCGGGTGATGACAAATACCAACAGCTGGAAGACCGTATGAAAGCTATGGAGATACATAAAGTACCTGGTTTAGATTTCAATGATCTGGGGCTCATCTTGGATGTTGTTATCCCTCCAAAATTCAAAGTTCCTGTCTTTGCAAAATATGATGGAGTTTCTTGCCCGAAACTACATCTGAGATCCTATGTGAGGAAGATACAACCTCATACAACAGATAACAAATTGTGGATTCACTTCTTCCAAGAAAGTCTGTCGGGTACACAACTCGAATGGTACTACCAGCTGGAAAATACCAAGGTTCATACTTGGGAAGAATTAGCTGCTGCTTTTTACAAACAGTACCAATACAATGCTGATCTTGCACCAACCCGTAATCAACTAAGGGGCATGTCTATGGGACCAAAAGAAAGTTTCAAAGGATATGCACAAAAGTGGAGAGATATGGCTGGAAGGGTTCAACCACCCTTATCTGATCGCGAATTAGTCGACATGTTCATGGGCACTTTAATTGGCCCTTTCTATAGCCATTTGCTGGGAAGCTCATCATCAGGTTTCACTGACTTGATACTGACCGGAGAACGTGTCGAAAGTGGCATTCAAAATGGAAAAATTCAAATAGGTTCCTCCTCTGGTACTACAAAAAGGCCCATCAGCGGGAGAAATGAGGTCAATGCAACGCAAATTCAGAAAAGTTGCAAAAGTGAGCAGCATCAATCTGTAGGGGCAGTTCTGATCTCCGCATCTGCACCTCAAAAAGATCAACAACCAAAATATACGCATCGACCAGATGCACCAAGAAGAAATTTCACCAGAATCAACATGCCAATCTCTCAGGCATTGCAGCACTTGCTAAAAGCAGATCTGATCACATTAAAAGGTCCTCCGAAGAATGTCAACACTTCCTCTCCGAATTATCGCCCTGATGCGACATGTGCCTATCACTCAAACTGTCCAGGACATGACGCAGATCACTGCTGGGCCTTGAAAAATAAAATACAAGATATGATAGATGCTGGGGAAATTGAGTTCGATCCTCCAGAAACTCCAAATGTCATCACTGCACCTATGCCAAAGCATGACAAAACTGTTAACGCTATCCTGGACACTGTTTACATCTATGATGTGAACGAATTATCAACTCCACTCCGCGAAGTCAAAGGAAAGCTAATCCGAGCTGGTTACTTCCCAGGATGTGACCCCGACTGCTTTTACTGCTCCTGCCTGCCCAATGGTTGTGAAAATCTGAGGATGGGAATTCAAAAATGGATGGATCGCCGTATCATTATGTTTGAAAGGCTCCCTTCTATGGACGTGCTGTACGAAGTCTTTACAAACGGGATGAGAATAGAGGATGCCTCAATGATCTCCAGCTTACCATTCAAAATCTCTGCCAAGGCTCCATTCAAAATTTCTGCTACACTCAAAGTGGCATCAGTAGTCATTGCTAGTCCAACTCCATTTCCATACTCCTCAGACAAAGCTGTCCCATGGGGATACGACACTAATGTTTACGTTCATGGAGTTAAGCAGGGTACCTCGACTGAAGAGACCGCAAAGTTAACTACTCCAACTGTGGGTAATATTGTGGGTACCAGCAAGATCACGAGAAGTGGAAGAATCTTTTCACCAGAAATTTCTCCAAATGTAGCTGCTGGTCCAGTCCGAGTCCTAGTTCCTAATCAAGATAACAGCACTCGAGGCAAAGAGCCACAAGTTGAACAAGTTCAAACCCCGGTGGAGATCACTGTTGAGGATCCATCAAAGCAAGAAATGGAGGAAATATTGAAAGTCATCTGCAAGAGTGATTACAATATTGTTGAGCAACTGGGGCACACCGCTTCAAAAATCTCAATGCTATCTCTGCTAAAATATTCAGAAGCTCATGCCAAAGCTCTGATGAAGTTCCTTAAAGCTGCGCATGTGCCTCAGGAGATATCAGTCGACCAATTTGAGAATTGTGTTGCCAATCTAACCGTGAACAATGGTCTCGGTTTCTCTGATATGGATCTAACCCCTGCTGGGAAAAATCACAACAAGGCCCTACATATCTCCATTGAATGTAATGGCACCACTCTATCTCATGTGCTAGTAGATAACGGTTATTCTTTGAACGTGTTACCGAAAACAGTACTAGAAAAGCTTGACTTCGAAGGAATTATGTTACAACCAAGCGATGTTGTGGTAAGAGCCTTTGACGGGTCAACAAGAACGGTATATGGAAAAGTGAATCTCCCAATCAGAGTGGGTTCTCAAATCTTCGATTCTATCTTTTACGTAATGGAAATTCACCCAGCCTACTCCTGTTTACTTGGACGTCCTTGGATACAGGGGGCAAACGCTGTAACTTCTACCCTGCATCAGAAGTTAAAATATCCAGTAAAAGGAAAGATTGTCACAGTCTATGGCGAAGAGGAATATGTGGTTAGTCACCTAAGCAATTCCAAATATGTTGAGTTGGAGGACGAATTCATCGAAACTCCATGTCAATCATTTGAGATGGTCTCCCCAGATGTCTCTACCACCAAGCATATTCCTGCTACTCCAACTACAACTATGGCTTCTCTCAAAGATGCCAAAGCCAGGATTGAACAGGGTGATTGCACAGTATAGGGACAACTTCCCGATATACCCTACAAGTCTGACAAGCTAGGCCTGGGCTATGATAGTGAAAATCAAAAGAATGATCAAGGTCCTCGTTCTGGAGGATTAATGTCACACTTCGTCAGCCAAGAAGTAAATGCTATTGAAGATGAAGGAGTGTTCTTGAACCATATCATTCAGCCATATCCAGAGGAGATTCCACCCATTTCCATGGGAATGTGGGATGCTGTGGGAGAACCAAGTGAAGGGTATAATTATCAGTATACCACACCTCAGAATTCTTATATTGCTTTGGAAGACATTACCCCGACTGGATGGGGTGATCAAATTGAAAATGACGAAAGTTTCACAAGTCCCGTCACTGAGCAATATCAAAATACACCCAAAGAAGTATGGGACACGCTAGGAGAACCCAGCGGCAAATATGACTATATGGTGAAATATTCCGCTCCTCCGAGCTCACAAATTGCTATGAAGGACATTGTCCCAACTGGATGAGATGAACAGTACGATGACAATTTCGCTCTTGAAGAAGCCAGGGAAATACCAAATAACGAGGGTTGCTTTCTATCAGCATACACTCCTCATCAGGATGCACAATTCTCTATCCAAAACATCATCCCGACTGCATGGGACGGCCTTATCGAGCATCTCGCTCAGCCAACAGAGATATCTCAGCCTGGGCTCTCGTATCCAGCAGAGTATATCCCTTATCCCGAAGGATCACCGGCTCATTTTCCCACTAATGAAATCAATGTTGTGGAAGATGAAGAAGACAACTGCAACTGGAACAGCTGGATACTCCCTGCTCACAACAGTGGATTGAACAACTGAAAAGCTGAGAATGTGATCTCCTTTGACCAGGAGTAAATGCCATTTCCTATTTTCTTTGTGTATATTGTGCAAAGATAAAAATGGTTCCTGAACAATCGAACCATGAGCTTGAAAGCCGTGTGCCTTAGCACACTGGTCCTTCTATAAGGGCTTATCATATCATGATCATGTGCATTCAATAAAATCATGGGACGCTTGCATATTTAAATTTTGTGATCCTTTTTCTTTCTTTCTTCGTTTTCAAATAGATATGTTTTTTCTTCACACACACTCACATAACTAACATGCAGATTCACATACACTCTGGATCCAGTCAACAACGATTCTGCTATTGCCCGTCATGACTTTGAAAGTCCGATCTACCAAACTGAGGACGAAAGTGAGGAAGATTGTGAAGTGCCAAGAGAAATTGCAAGGCTGCTAGAACAAGAAGACAAGGCCATACAGCCTCACGAGGAGCCAATTGAGGTCATCAACTTGGGCAGCAACGAAGAAAAGAAATAAGTCAAAATAGGGGCTGACTTAGAACACAGCATCAAGCAAAGACTGATTTAAATGCTGCGAGACTACGTCGAGATATTCGCCTGGTCCTATGAAGATATGCCAGGCCTTGACACGGACATTGTAGTTCATCGCCTGCCAATCAAAGAAGGTAGCACTCCAGTCAAACAGAAACTACAAAGGAGTAGGCCTGATATGTCAAAAAAGATCAAAGACGAGGTTGAAAAACAGTTCAATGCCGGATTCCTAAAAGTTGTAAGTTATCCTCCTTGGATAGCTAACATCGTGCCTGTACCTAAAAAAGACGGGAAAGTCAGAATGTGCGTGGACTACAGAGATCTGAACCGGGCAAGCCCCAAAGATGATTTCCCTTTACCACACATCGATGTACTGGTTGACAATACCGCACAATGCAAGGTATTCTCCTTTATGGACGGATTCTCAGGGTACAATCAAATCAAGATGGCACCCGAAGACATGGAAAAAACAACCTTCACAACACCCTGGGGAACCTTTTGTTACAAAGTAATGCCCTTTGGTCTGAAAAACGCAAGAGCAACCTATCAACGTGCAATGGTAGCGCTATTTCATGATATGATTCATCAAGAAATAGAGGTGTATGTCGATGACATGATTGCAAAATCCAACACCGAGGAAGAACATCTGGGTCATTTACACAAGTTGTTTGACAGACTCAAGAAATACAAGTTGCGACTGAACCCAAATAAGTGTACCTTTGGAGTAAGATCCGGCAAACTCTTAGGTTTCATCGTCAGCAGCAAAGGTATTGAGGTTGATCTCGCCAAGGTTAAAGCCATTCAAGAAATGCCTATACCTTGTACCGAGAAACAAGTCAGAGGATTCTTGGGACGTCTAAATTACATCGCCCGATTTATTGCCCACATGACTACTACTTGTGTGCCGATCTTCAAACTGTTGAAGAAAGATCAAGTGGAAAGGTGGAATGACAAATGCCAGTTATCCTTTGACAAAATCAAAGAATATCTCCAAAAACCTCCAATCTTGTTGCCACCTGTGGAAGGAAGACCTCTGATAATGTACCTAACTGTGTTAGAAGACTCAATGGGGTGTGTACTAGGACAACATGACGAATCCGGCCGAAAGGAGCACGCAATCTACTATCTTAGCAAAAAGTTTGCCGATTGTGAAACAAGATACTCACTACTCGAAAAAACTTGTTGTGCCTTAGCTTGGGCGGCTCGCCGACTAAGACAGTACATGCTAAATCACACCACTTTCCTAATCTCCAAGATGGATCCCATCAAATACGTGTTCGAAAAACCTGCTCTCTCTGGAAGAATAGCGAGATGGCAAATGATCTTAACAGAATATGACATTCAATACACTTCACAAAAAGCAATCAAAGGAAGTGTGGTAGCTGATCATCTGGCTCATCAAGCAGTGGATGATTATCAAGCATTGAACTTTGACTTCCCAGACGAGGACATTATGCTAGTCAATGACTACAAACAACCAGGACCAGAAGAAGGACCCGAGCCAGGATCCCGGTGGACTATGGTTTTTGACGGAGCTTCTAATGCACTTGGAAATGGCATCGGAGCTGTGATCATTTCCCCCGCAGGAGGTTATACACCATTCACTGCCAGATTATGCTTCAATTGCACTAACAATATAGCCGAATACGAAGCATGTATTCTGGGTCTCAAAGCTGCAATCGATCTAAGAATCAAATTCCTGGAAGTCTACGGAGACTCGGCCTTGGTAATCTACCAAGTCAAAGGGGAATGGGACACAAAGCACCCAAATCTAATTCCTTACAAAGAATATGTGCTGAGTTTGATTCCTTACTTCGAAGAAATCACTTTCGAAAACATCCCACGCGAGAAAAATCAACTAGCTGATGCTTTAGCTACCATGTCATCCATGTTCAAAGTCAGGTGGGACAACGAGGCGCCTATGATCACCATTTACAGGCAAGATGAACCATCATATTGCAATGAGATCAATATCGAGGGAACAGAAGAAAAACCATGGTTCCATGAAGTAAAAAGATATCTCGAAGCTCAGGAGTACCCTGAAGGGGCATCCATTAACGACAGAAAGTTTCTAAGGAGATTTGCTGCCAAATTCTTCCTAAGCAATGGAACTTTATACAAACGCAACCATGACTCGACTTTACTTCGCTGTGTAAACAAGAAGGAAGCAGAACAGATCATGGAAGAAATACACAATGGTGCCTTCGGTACTCATTCCAGTGGACATACAATGGCTAAAAAGATCCTGAGAGCAGGTTATTACTGGTCTACCATGGAAACAGACTGCCATCATCACTCCCGAACATGTCACAAATGCCAGATATACGCTGACAAAGTACATGTACCTCCAGTTCCATTAAGCGTCCTGACGGCTCCTTGGCCTTTTGCAATGTAGGGTATTGATATGATTGGAGAAATCAAACCTACTGCCTCCAACGGACATCGCTTTATCCTGGTCGCTATTGACTACTTCACAAAGTGGGTAGAAGCAGCTTCATTTGCTTCTGCCACCAAAAATATGGTGGCCTGATTCATCAAATACAATCTCATTTGTCGGTACGGCATTCCTGAACGGATTATCACGGACAATGGCACAAATCTAAACAACAGAATGATTACTGAACTTTGCACACAGTTCAAGATCAAACATCATAATTCTTCTCCATATCGACCAAAGATGAACGGCGCGGTGGAAGCTGCCAACAAGAACATCAAGAAAATCATACAAAAAATGACAGTAACCTACAAAGACTGGCATGAGATGTTGCCTTTTGCTCTTCATGGTTATCGCACATCTGCGCGTACTTCAACAGGGGCAACTCCATTCTCCTTAGTCTATGGTATGGAGGCAGTTCTTCCAATTGAAATTCGGATTCCTTCCCTAAGGATTATGAAAGAAGCCAATCTAGACGAAGACGATTGGATTCAAACACGGTTGGACCAGATAAACTTGATTGATGAGAAAAGGCTCGCAGCTATTTGTCATGGTCAGCTATACCAAAAGCGTATGATCAAAGCCTTCAACAAAAAAGTCAAAAGTCAAGCATACCAAACTGGTGGCTTGGTTGTCAAACGCATCATCTTACCACAAGGTGATCCCAGAGGCAAATGGACTCCCACCTACGAGGGACCATTCATAATCAAGAAAATATTCTCCGGCGGAGCCATGTTGCTTACCACCATGGATGGCGAGGATTTCCCACACCCTGTGAATGCTGACATAGTCAAAAAGTACTTCGCTTAAAAAGAAAAAACAGCTCGCTAAGTTGAAAACCTGAAAGGGAAACTTAGGCAAAAAATGAGCGTCTCGGTGGATTGAAAACCCAAAAGGGCGGTCCAGGCAAAAATTAGAGACTAAACGAATACTATCCCGGTAGGCTGAAAACCTGAAAGGGCAGCCTAGGCAAAAGTTAGGGAATGAAGCATACAACTATGAAGAGTCAGTCCAATCACTTTCTTCCAACAAGTGAGGGATGAGATGCTCGAAGACAGATTGGCAATAGCAGAGTTGAAACTTGACTGGATTGTTTTCACATAGCTATTTATCTTTATAAATATTTTCCAAAGCTTTCTGACAATTTCCTACTTCTAGGATTGTTGTCTCCCTGTGCGAATCAGCCTATCATGGCTCTTTTTCAAAAATCAATGCAGCTTAGGCTCAAAATCACTATTTTCACTTTTTCTGTTTTGAATACGTAAACGTCCCAATGATAATTTTGAATGAGCATGTGCATTTGAATATGATTGATGTTTACCAGGAAAAATAGGAATAGCATTCAGGAAATGTCCCAATTATCTGGACATCATTCCATCAGAAGAAAATCCCCAAGAGAAACACATTGCTCAGCAAATTCCTCAAAAAGATTTTCTCTTCAAAAGAAGTCTTATCCCCCAGCAGGGTTGTTCCAGATTACTATCTTCAGAAGGTGTGATCCCCGCACCCGGACTTGGTCAGATAGTGCATCGGAGGATTATGCATCTTCCTCATTCCCACTTGAAAGGGCATCAGAACTTCCAGCTACCTTTCATTCCCAAGTGATAGTCAAAGGTCCTTCAACAGAGTACCGTGGTTCTCAAAGAATTTCCCCAGCCGAGGGTACTCAAACAAGACAAAAGATCATCAACAATCACAATATAGTCATATCCAGATGACTGACGGAAATTTATTTTCCCAAATAGAAGCTTGACATTACATTCATACATTCATACATTCATACATTCATACATCATACATCATACATCATACATCATACATCATACATCATGCATCATGCGCATATTCATACACAACATCACATGCATATTTTTTCGGGAATATCTCACATTTACATGCATCATAAACATTGCATATCACTAACTTGATTTTTCAGGTAGACGGATATCTTCAACAAAGATGTTCTCAATCACATGCAGTGTTCACCTGAATTCCATGAACGGTTCTCTCAGATATAATCAAGCCGAAGATTCATTCTGATCACTTACCAACTCAAAAACAAACATTGCAGATCTAAAGTTGATACCTCAGACGGTTCCAGAACGATCTAACGTTGCAGATCTAAAGTTGATACCTCAGACGGTTCCAGAACGATCTAACATTGCAGATCTAAAGTTGATACCTCAGACGGTTCCAGAACGATCTAACATTGCAGATCTAAAGTTGATACCTCAGACGGTTCCAGAACGATCTAACATCGCAGATCTAAAGTTGATACCTCAGACGGTTCCAGAACGATCTAACATCGCAGATCTAAAGTTGATACCTCAGACGGTTCCAGAACGATCTAACATCGCAGATCTAAAGTTGATACCTCAGACGGTTCCAGAACGATCTAGCATCACAGATCTAAAGTTGGTACCTCAGACGGTTCCAGAACGATCTAACATTGCAGATCTAAAGTCGATACCTCAGACGGTTCAAGAACGATCTAACATCAAAGATCTAAAGCTGATACCTCAGACGGTTCCACAATGATCAAAATCTAAAGCGGAAAAAATTTGGACAAGTTCCGTAGCAATCATCCTCCTAGACTTAAAGCGGTAACCTTGGACGGTTCCGAAACAGTCAACACAAAGACTTTCAAATCCTTCATCAAGATATAATAAATGGATTCATTCTGATGAACAAACCGTCAACACATTTACCAGGTGGCATCTGAAAGCCCATCTCAGGTAATGTTTCAATCTGCCAACAACGTTTTGCAGACGACATTCAAATGCAACTTCCAACATCTCTTCTGATCAAGGTAAGTGCAAATTTTCAGGGCATCTAAATATTCAATCATCTTCTACCTTCAGATTTCAGACAATCTCTTCAGGTTTAAGAAGATTGAATAGGGGCAACTGTTATACCCCAAAATTTGCCCGCATCTTTTTTCAAGAAAAATCCAATCTGGAAATTAAGAGTCTCATATAATCATGGATTTTTATTTCAACAAATATCCTGACATATGAAATACTTAGTTTTTAGAATTTTTCTTATACAGTAATTTGGCTTGCAGTTGAATTTATTCTTACGCAAACGCCAAATACTGTTTATTACTTCACACATGCTATTTATTTATTTACAGATAAATAGTACTGACACAATTGGTACATAGTTAAATCTTTTTGCAGGCGCAGAATCAGGAAACTCAGACTGTACTGGTAACAAGCAGATTATTATTATCTTTTGTTTCCCACTAATTTTTTGTACTATATTCCATTATTTTCAAAAATCTTTTCAAATCTCTTTTTCAAAAATCAAATCCTAACTTTATTCTCTACATCTCTCTTTTTCCCAACACTATCATACACTTTCTTTCAAATCTCACTTCCACTCAAATTCTCCTTTTGTACAGAATCACATCATTCCCCAACGTCTCTATCCTTCTTTCCACTCTATAAATACCTCTCATTTTCTCATAAAAATCTCACATCAAATTCTAATTCATCTCTCAAATTTCTACTTCATAATCCATCCTTTCTTCTTTCCCGACAAAATGGCGAAGCGGTGGGAAACGTGTTTTCTTATGGTCATCACCATTGCTACGGTGATCATGTCTTTCTTCTGTCTACATAGCCCGAAACACTGTGGACCTGGGATGCTTATGCTCCCAATCATCTACATGTTACTATTTGTAGCATGGGTTATCAATCGTCATTCTTAAAATTTGCCGTATTTCTTATTTCTTAAATGTACCGTTTATTCGTCGTACTGTTCAATATAGTATGTAATATTTGTACTGTCAGTATTAAATGTTGTACTATTTGTCATAATATTTCTTAATTACTCAGATAATATTTTATGTGTTTTCTGCCAGTCAAATATTCATTTTTCTGTGCATTAAATGATTTTCAGGGTTATTATCGGTAATTTTGCTCGCGTACAGTAAATATTAGTTATTTATTATGTCTGTGTTTTTTTTAACAAGTCATGTAAATAAACTTTAATCTTTCACATAAAACAAAAACAAAAAAAAAGAAAATTAACTTTGACTGTTGATTTTTCACTCTAATTACTACGTCAATACCTGAACAGTCAGTTGACAGCCAAACTGCTGGCAGTACAATTCTCAGTGTTTTGTACCATCAATCAAATCAATCTTTTACAATTCAAAATTCCAAGATTTTTGTTCTAGAAGTCTTCTGAATATCACGCGATTAACAGAGACTCAACACTGCACAAAAATCAGGTACGCTTAACTGTCTCCTACACAAACAATCCCTGACTAGGGTTTTCTTGTTTTTACAGGAGAAACAAGCTTTTGAGACCTCAAATGGATTTCATGCACATCCATATATCTCAAAGTACCATCATACAAATTTTCAAACTTCAATTCACTCAGACGCACCGTCAGCAGCTCAAACAGTCAACAGACGACCCGTTTGACCAAAAAGTCAACAGACAGTCAAAAATGAATTTTTTTGTCAAAGTCCATATTTTGTCAAAGGATTCATCATTTGATCATTGGATGATCATAATTCATCAAGGAAAGATCAAAAATCAACAAAACCCTAAGATTCAAAATTAGGGTTTTTGCCTGAAAAGTCAACTCAACTTTGACTGATCATAACTCTCTCATCCTTCATCCAAAAAATTCAAACCAAAGCTAATTTTGAAGGAAATTCAATTATCTTTCAAATGAAATTGATCCCATGGTCATTGCATTCACCATTTGAAAATATGACCAAAGACATTACAGGTCATTTTCAAAGTCAACAAAAAGACACTTTTTTCAAAAGGACACACAAGGAGCATCAAAAATCATTTTGACATGAGACCAAAGACATTGGTTAGAGGACTCTTTGAGGTTTCCAAAAAGTGCAAGAACTCCTTCATATGACAAAAATTGAGGTATTTACACCTTGTTGAAGTTGGCTAAATTTTGGGAAAATGCATGAAATCAACATGGCTCAAAAATGTATTTTTTTCCAAATGGGGCCAAGTTTTCATGGTTCAAACATCATTTCCATAATATTATGGGCCTCCCACGACCAAGACAAGGCCCACACCTTTTTTTATCCATTTTTTGCTTAATTTTATCTTATTTTAAGATTAAATTAAAATAAAAATGAATGGATAATGGGTAGCTTACAATCCAAGCATGACTCACCCAAGGAATCTCTGATTTTCTGCAGAGAATTGAAGAGCAAGGCAAGAGCATTGAAGAGAAGAAGACTTGGTCAATAATTCAAAGGTTTTTAATATAAAAAAATCAAGAATTCCACAAAGGCAACTAGATGCTTCTTGGCTTCAATTCTAAGCACAACATAGTCTATATAAAGGCTATAACACTTCACAATCAAAAGAGACAGAAATCAGAGCCTCTTATGCTTGTACCATGCTTGTAACCACTTAAACTTTTTAAAGAAATTTCAAATTTGAATTTTTAATTTCAGTCAATTTCAATACAAACTAAGCATTCAAACATCATCTCTGAGCTTCACTGAAACTATTCCAATCAATTGCAAGTCTTAAACCTCACTGAATCGAGCTACACAGGTCACGATTTGCTCAAACTAAAACTGACTTGTATCTCATAACACAAGCATATCTAGCACGATGTAGACATATATTTGAACTTGGTGTGGTGTGTAGATCATTTCTGGAACTTTAATTGAGTTTTAGACGCTTACACACGAAGTTACCATTCTAGGGTTCATAATCTCAAAATTAGGGCTTTCTGAAATAGGCAAAATTAGAGGATCTAAGTGGTACCATTGAGTTCGTATGGATTAGACGAGTTGAATGGATAGGTCGCGCCAAATTTATTTTTAGGTTTACCCCTATTCGTTATTTTGCAGGTTTGAAGCTCATCAATTACAGCGCTCTTTTCATAAAAGCGTTGTAAAAGGTCCTAGCGAGAGGTTGAAGATGATGAGGTGTCCCTACCTCATTGGACAGCCAGCGCGCGCGTTCTTTTGAATTTTCCACTAATCCAGTGCTTTGCAGGTGTATTGATGGCCATGTGTCTCAATATCTGAGCCTTCAGATTCACTTTCCAGCTCATCCAACGCACCTGACACGCCAGTCCATACCATGGACTCTCCAATCAACCACATCTGATTAGTATCCTTTTATTTTCTATTTTATTTTAATTTTCTTTGCAAAATTAATTAAAAATAGTTTTAAAAATCCAAAAAATACACAAAAAATATTTTTAGACTTCTAAAATAATATATTATTTTCTGAAATAAAAATATTTTATTTTTCTTCAAAATTTCAATATTTTGCATAATTAATTAGTATATATTTATACATTTGCTTTTTTAATTATTCTAACCAATCAAAAATCATAAAAAAAAAATTGTTCTTTATATAAAATATTGTTTATATATTATAAACTAATTTTGTACATATTTTGAATAATTTTCTCTTTGAGTTTTAATTATTTATGTAATTATTTGCATAATTATGTATTAATTAGCTTAATCAATATCAAATCAATTTCAAAAATTCCAAAAAAATTAGTTTTGTTTTAAAATTAATTGACAAATATTTTGTACATATTTTAAACTTAATTTCTAGGTTTAAATCTATTTTCATCTTTTTTCTTCATTTTAATTTAATTAATCATGCATTAATTATAATTAAAATCAATCATAAAAAAATCCAAAAACATGCCTTTTATTTTTCTTGCAATTTAAATTCCTAGATAAATGTATAGGATGTCAAATTCATGTAAATAGGCTAGTTTACATTTCCTGCACAATCGATGTAATAGCGTAGATTTACTTTCCGCACTTTACATTTCCGCATTTTAATTTCCAGCAAATATAAACTGCGTGTATGTCAAAGATAAAATTGAACCGTTAGATCACTAACTTCAAAGATAAAATATCTGAATACAAACACAATCACACTTGCACCTTTTAAGGTAATCCCTTCTCATTCTTTTCAAAATCAAAGTCAAAATTCCACTGTTTCGAGTACAAAATCGAACCTTTTGTTTGTATCCGGTGAAAGGATAGATTTTTAAAAGAAATAAGGATAAAGACCTTACAACTCAGGGTAGACCTCCTAGTTTGCTTGCTCAAATCAAAACAAACAAAATTCTCATACACTGTTGTTTTTCAAAACAAAACTTTCCAAAAAGACAATGCTTTGTATACATCCAAACACGGATCATTACAAAGTTAACGTTCTTTTCAAAACATCTTTCGAAAGATAAACAAACATTTTGTATACATCCACACAAGGATCATTACAAAATTCAATTTACAAAGGTATTTGAAACCACATATGAGCATTCTAAAGCAATTGAAAAGTAATCGAAAAACAAGTGAGCTAAGCAAACTTAAGAGCCCATGGATAACCATGGATACAAAGGGTGCTAACACCTTCCCTTTGTATAACCTACCCCCTTACCCAGAATTTCTTAAAGGTCTTTTTTCTGTTTCTTTTATAAACCTTTCCTTAATTGGATAAAATAAAAGGTCGGTGGCGACTCTGTGAATTTTCAAAAATGCGAAAGCATAAGCGATAAAAAAGAGTCAGTTCACGTATCTCTCCCGCTCAGAGGTATGGCCCGAGAAAAAACGGAGGTCCACAATTATCTTAGCAGTTCCACCTGAAAAACAATTTCATATGGTATGTCCACTAAACTTATTATTATACAGGTTCATTATCACTTAATCGAAACATAAGCCAACATGCATTGTTCAAGAATAATGAAAAGGTTGCGCAATGCCAACCAGCTAGCATAAGAAAAAGAAATGTTTCTACTGAATTTTAGACACTGAACAATATGCAAGACTCTTTCAGCCTGGTACTTATTCATCATCTCTTTATCAAAATATTAAAATTAAAGTCCATGAATATAATGAAAGATGTGACTAAACATGTGTACAATTTCATCATCACTTAATCGAAACACAGTCCAAGATGCGTTGTTCAAGAATAATGAAAAGGTTGGGCAATACCAACCAACTAGCATAAGAAAAAGAAATGTCTCTACTGAAATTTTAGACACCGAACAATATGCAAGACTCTTTCAACCTGGTACATATTCATCATCTCTTGATCAAAATATTAAAATTAAAGTACATGAGCATTATGCAAGAGCTGACTAAACATGTGTACAGACTCATCATCACTTAATCGAAACACAAGTCAACATGCGTTGCTCAAGAATAATGAAAAGGTTTTGTAATGCCAACCAAATAGCGTAGGAAAAAGAAATGTCTCTAATGAAATTTTAGTATCTGAACAATATGCAAGACTCTCTCAGCCAAGTACATATTTATCATCTCTTGATCAAAATATTAAAATTAAAGTCCATGAACATTATGCGAGAGAAGACTAAATATTTGTACAGGTTCATCATCACTTAATCGAAACATAAGCCAACATGCGTTGCTCCAGAACAATGAAAAGGTTGTACAATGCCAGCTAGCTTCTTCGAATCTAACTGATATGGTGAATTCAGTTTTGGGAACAAGTCATCAAAAGCGATTAATGAGACAATATTGTATGCATATTATTATTATTAATATATTGATTTATTATGTTTCTTAAAATTTTCAACGTAGTTCAAATTTCTTAAATGTTGTAATTAATTTAAAGTTTCAGGTGAAAAAAGTTCTAGCATTTAGCAACAAGGAGAAAAAAAATTATTGACTTGGAGGAAGAAAAAGATGATGAAGATGATGATGATAGAACAAATTCTACATCTGAACTTTTTAAAGTAGCTAGGCATATGCAGGTAATATAGTTTATAACTCAATTAATTTTACTTTGTCCTATGAAAGTAAAATTGAGAGTTGTAAGGCAAGAAATAAAGTAAGTACATATTTGAATCACATGTTGTGTATGTTTGAGAGATTTTAGGATCTAATTGTTCTAAACTCTATTCTATAAAAAAATGTTACTTTATTTTATATGTAATGATATATAGGGTACTTTGCAGGATGATAGCTTATTTGAAGATGAATTGATCAATCAAGTTACTAAATGCTCCAGAAAATTTATATTAAACTATAGTGCACAATTGGTAAAGTTGGATGATATTGGCATTTTAGATGATTTTTAAGTTTTGGTTGAATTGTTATATTTTTTTTTGAAAGCAAGAATCTATTAAAGGGTGCCAAAACTCCAAGAACCAAACAGAAGAAAGTACAATACAAATCGAAAAGAAAATTACACAACCAAATACACCTATCCTAAGTATAGCAAAGAGTTTTTGTTAAACTCATAAAAATTACAGTTGGATTGTATAATTTTCCCTATAAAAGTCCATCTCCAAACCAAAGCTTTACAGCTCCACACCATATCTGACACGTTCCAAACATTGTTATATTAATAGCTTTAGACTTTGTTTCTTATTAAACAAATTTGGATGTTTTTCTTAGTTTATTTAAAAATGATGAATTAAATTTGTTTAAATTTAATATTGTTGGAGCCTGATTAAATTATTATGTGTGACAATCTTTAAAGTAAGATGGTACATATTCCTTGTTTATGGAAAAGAAAAGGAAAATGTCAGGATGAATTAAAAAAGGTAAAAAAAAAATTTCTTATTTTGAAAGAATATTTTTTTTTGTCAAAAGAAAAAAACTATACTTTTTTTAAATCTAAATCTCTTTTTTTTCCTTGTAGTTTTTTTTTTCTATTTTATAAAAAAATTTAAATAAAAATAAATTTACGTTTTATTTGTAAGAAAACGTAAATTTTATTTTGTAGTCATTTTGTAATATCGTTTTTTGCCGGACTTGTTCCGTTATTGTGTATCAAGGTTGGAGAACCATTAGTTCTCCCATTAATATAATTTTTTCTTACACAAAAAAAAAAGAGATAATAAATGCATATTTACCCATTTACTTCATCTCTCATTTTTTTACACAATCACAAAAGTTTAGTCTTTTATAATATGTCTTCAGCAAAACCAACAGTGAAAGACACTAAGTAGGGTAACTTTTACATATAATATTTACTATTGGTCTTCATGAACGTTCTCTTACATACTCATGTTTGTGAAAGTATTTCACTATAAAAAATATCTTGCTAACGAGTGCTTAGGAGACATTTTTTAAGGATTCCCAGATAACAAAAAATATTTTAAAAAAAAATTGACTATTTCAATTTTCAATGCATTAAATAAACATATTTTTAATTTTTTTTTACTATTTTAAAATTTGAATGAGTGTCATCGAAACACTCGTTAACATTTTCCTAAAAATAATACATATCTCCTTTTATCTCAAAACGTTCACAGTTTTACAAATCATCCTTAATTTTATTTTTATCTTCTATTTTTTGACAGGTCTTTTCTTATTATACCACCTTAAAATTGTGTATTCATTTTTTTATTCAAGTTTGTTTTTATTAATTATAAACTTTGCCCTTTAGATTTCTTAACTTGACCCTTAAAATCACAAAAAATAAATATTCTTATAAGAAGAGGTCATAGCTTGAATATAAAAGTTATATTTTAACTACAATGCTAAATAATGCTAACTTGTAATATAAGAGTGCATTTTAAAAACTAAATGTAAAATTTTATTTAAAAAATTGTGTATTATTTTTATTAAAACTTATTATTATAATGTTTAATTGTTTAAACATATATAATAATTGAAACTTTATCTTGAAAATACTATTCTTTTGCCGTAGTAAAGTCATATTTACATTTTTTTTAAAGTTGCATGATTTTTTGTGCACAATGTGTTTTAAAATTTTAATAATTCTTTAAATGTACGTGTTATTAGTATTTTTATCAAACATTTATGCAAGAGTGTGGCAAAAAAATTTCTTTGAAAAAATACGAGAGTGTCTATTGATGTAATATCTCAACAAAAATATTTTGTAAAAACACTTAATCCGTCAATCAATGAAAATTAGAGAGCTGGGTATAAAATATTAATTTTAACATGGAGAGGAATTTAGTACTTTTCTATGAAGCCACATGGTATTTTAAGACCAAGGAATATGAAATTAGGTTTAACAATGTGAGTAAGTATTCAAACCAAGATTTTGGAACTAAGGATATTAGTTGAATTCTCTAGACCAAGTAAAAAGGTGAAATGGTCTTTTAGGCCTTAAGATAAAATGAGTCCTTAAGAGAGAATTGGAATTTTTCCAACTTCCTAGTGAACAAGTAGGCATGTTGAAAGAAAAGGGAAAAGTAAGGAGATTTTCTCAAATTCATCATTCGCCTCTTACTCACAAGGCTAACTCTTGATGAACAATAATGGAGTTCTACTTCATTCCACCGTCTACCTCAAGGAAGTAAGAACTCTTAGTTCATACTCATTCTCCTCTTCTTTAAACTTTATTCCTTTTAACCTTCAATTCTTGCATGAAGAAGCCATCTAGTTGAAGACAAAGCTTTGGCCTCAAATGTTAATGGGAATTGTAATACGGTGGGAGAACTGACTTTTTACAAATGTGCGGATAGCAAGAGTCTCCACCGACTTTTATTTTATCCAATTGGAAAGGCAAAAAAATAGGAAAGACCTTTTAAAAGACTTTGAGTTCGGGGGGTAGGTTATACAAAGGGAAGATATAAGCACCTTTTGTATCCATGGGTGTCGCGGGGAAAAATCGTATCTTTTTCGGGATGAGACACCTGATGCCTTCACTGGGCTCGAGTGCTCAAAAATGATTTTTCTTTTGTTTCGACCAAACTTTTTATTGTTTCCAAAGTAGGAAAAGGAAAAAAGCTGCAATAACCTTAAAAGTGGGGGATGAAGGATAGAAAAACACTTAGAAAGGGGGGGGATTGAATAAGTGTGACTTTAAAACTTGAGCGATAAAAATAAAATGCACAATTATTTTTATCCTGGTTCGCTGTTAACGAAGCTACTCCAGTCCACCCCCGCAGAGATGATTTACCTCAACTGAGGATTTAATCCACTAATCGCACGGATTACAATGGTTCTCCACTTAGTCCGCAACTAAGTCTTCCAGAGTCTTCTGATCACACACTGATCACTCCAGGAACAACTGCTTAGTTCACTCCTAAGACTTTTCTAGAGTCTACTGATCAACACGATCACTCTAGGCTTAGTTCACTCCTAAGACTTTCTGCTCAGCCAACTGCTAAGACTTCCTAGAGTATACTGATCAACCGATCACTCTAGTTCCTTACAACTTAATGTAATCAATTCAAGAGTTTACAAATGCTTCTTAAAAGCGATAATCACAACTGTGATATTTCTCTTACAATTTAAGCTTAATCTCACTAAGATATTACAACAGCAATGTAGTGAGCTTTGATGAAGATGAAGATTCTGAGTTTAGGTTTGAACAGAGTTTCAGCAAGTTAATTTGAATTGTATTGGTGCGAAATCGTTAACCTTGCTTCTCATCAGAACTTCATATTTATAGGCGTTGAGAAGATGACCGTTGAGTGCATTTAATGCTTTGCGTGTTCCGTACAGCTTCGCATTTAATGTTATACGCTTTTGTCAACTACCTCGAGCCTTGTTCACGTTGTGTCTACTGACGTTGCCTTTAGTAGCTTTAACGTTCCTTTTGTCAGTCAGCGTAGTCTGCCACGTGTACTTCCTTCTGATCTGATGTTTGTGAATACGACGTTTGAATATCATCAGAGTCAAACAGCTTGGTGCAAAGCATCTTCTGATCTTGAAGTGCTTCTGTTGCGTGATACCATCTTCTGATCTTCAGTGCTTCTGATCTCTTGTTCATCTGATGCTTCATAGACCCATGTTCTGATGTTGCATGCTGAACCATTTGAGACACATCTTCTGAGCGCTGAATTATGCGTACTCTTTATATATTTCCTGAAAGGGAAATTGCATTGGATTAGAGTACCATATTATCTTAAGCAAAATTCATATTATTGTTATCATCAAAACTAAGATAATTGATAAGAACAAATCTTGTTCTAACAATCTCCCCCTTTTTGATGATGACAAAAACATATATAAATGATATGAATTTGCGATCAGAAAGAGTAGACGGCAAAAGACAAATTACACAGCTATAGCATAAGCATATGAATATGTCTCCCCCTGAGATTAACAATCTCCCCCTGAGATAAATAATCTCCCCCTGAAATAAATACTCGAAGAACTTTGATAAAAGACTTCCCTGATTATTTCGGTAGAGACGATCATATAAGCTTCTGCCTTCAGAGAATTCATAGCTTCTGACTTCTGCTTCCATTGGACAGCTTCAGAACTTGAATTTCTTTGATCTTCAGAACATTCATAGCTTCTGACTTCTGCTTCCATTCAGGACAGCTTCAGAACTTGAATTTCTTTGATCTTCAGAACATTCACAGCTTCTGACTTCTGCTTCCATTCAGGACAGCTTCAGAACTTTGAATTTCTGGATCTTTTGGAGCATTCACATCTTCTGATTTCTGCTTCCCTCGGATAGCTTCAGAACTTTGAATGTCTACCAACATCACTTCATGCTAGATTTGTATCAGAACATTGTTGAATGTACCAGAGCATCATCTGAGCATCTCTACATCCTGAAATGTTACAGAACAAAAACTAAACGACAAAAGTCAGCATGAACGAGTTAGAACATAAAATGTATATTCAAATACATGATATGTATCAGAGCCAAATGTATCAGAGCATTTAGGCTAAAAACGTGTATCAGAGCAAATAATGTATCAGAGCCATAACATTATATGTATCAGAGCAAATAGAATTTTGTCATAACAGGATAGACAATGATATTCAAATTCTATTATCAGTGCTTCTGATTCATTCTTCTTTCTTGCTTCTGATCTCTGAAGCTTGATAGCACTCAGCTTGCTTCAGTTTCCAAGAGCTTATTCCTTTTACAGAATAACGCTTCTTATGGTTTTGCTTCTAGTGTTTGCTTCTGAAGATTCACTTCACTTCTTTGTACCTGCAAAACACTTAAACTATGTAGAACTTGCAGTTCTTGTTAGTGAATGTGTGGGAGCCTTTACCCAGCAACTGATAGATTTAATCAAATCATTTATCATTTATCTTCTCCCCCTTTTTGTCATAACATCAAAAAGAATATTTAAAAAGATACAGATGTATAAAACGACAAAAGAAAAACATTTACTGGAATGTAAAACACAAGGAAACTTTTCATTGATAATCAAAAGATATTACAAAAGGTTCCTATGTTTAACAAGATGAGAAACATTCCTAGCAAATACAAAGTAGAGTTTCCAAAGAGGAAATCACTACAAAAATTAAAAACAGAGCCCTAGCTAGACACGCTCTGTGTCAACCCATCAAGAATCCCGGAGGACTTCTTGTCTTCCAGACTGAAACCTCCACTGTAGGAGAGATCCCAGAACCAAGGAGGAAGTGAGGGACAGTTCACAGACAGAGAGCAAATGTTGCAAACGGGGCTTTCCCTCAACATAGACGTTGAGCCTATCTTCCCACAACTCAAGAAAGTCTTCTGTCTTTGGATGAAAGTTGATAACAACATCAAAGAAGAGTCTGACTTGAGTGGTATTAGAAGAGCCATCCCGAGATGCACAGAGATCTGTCGCCTTTGAGTCATGGAGCTTCAACAGACTTAGGGTGAATCGCTAGGTTTTGAGAGAAGAAATGAAAAACGAGAGAGAGAGAGAGAGAAAAAAAAAAAAACTTTAAGATGAAAACAAAGAGATAGGAAACCGAAAACCATTTTGAAGAGTATTTAAAGGAAAATAAAATGAAACGAATGATGACTAGCATTTAATGTTACGTGACGTGAGGAGAGATATAATAAAGACAAATGAGGTGACTAGCACAGTTACCTATGGTCGGCGTCCCTTCAACTGCACGCGCGCATATCCATGAATAGAAATGACAGGTTTACCATCCCGAGATAAAGCGTAACAGCTGTTTTGCTTTAGAAGAGGTTCTGAATCAACTTAGACAATGAAACGTTAGTAATAACCGAATCATAATTTCTAAAAGAATTCAATCAGAACTTCTGATTAAAAAAAATGTTCCACATTCATTTCAGAAGATACTCATACATGAGAACTTCTCATCTTCTCATTCTGGGCATAAATCCATACTGATGTTCTTCAGAATGAACTTAAACCTATCTTCAGCTAGGGGTTTTGTAAAGATATCAGCCCATTGATGGTCTGTATCAATAAAGTTTAAAGATATAACACCCTTCTGAACATAGTCCCTTATGAAATGATGTTTTATCTCAATATGTTTAGCTTTTGAATGAAGAATAGGATTCTTAGATAAACATATAGCAGAAGTATTATCACAGAATATAGGAATGTTACTCTCAAATATCTGATAATCTTCTAACTGACTCTTCATCCAGAGCATCTGTGTACTACAACCAGCAGCTGCGACATATTCTGCTTCTGTGGTTGATAGAGCAATGGTTGCTTGCTTCTTGCTGTACCAGGAGATTAAGTGACTTCCAAGAAATTGGCAACTTCCTGAAGTACTTTTTCTTTCAATTCTGTCTCCAGCATAATCAGCATCGCAGAATCCTACTAAGTTGTATTCTTTAGATTTTCTGTAAACTAAACCAACATTAGTAGTACCTTTCAGATACCTTAGAATTCTCTTAACAGCAGTTAAGTGAGATTCTCTAGGATCTGATTGGAATCTAGCACACAAACAAACACTGAACAGAATGTCAGGTCTAGAAGCAGTCAGATATAGAAGAGATCCAATCATACCTCTGTATAACTTCTGATCTACCTTCTTACTTACCTCATCCTTACCTAGGATGCATGTTGGATGCATAGGAGTTTTGGCTTCTTTGCAGTCCAGAAGATTAAACTTCTTCAGAAGTTCCTTCACATACTTGGTTTGGTGAACATACGTTCCTTCTGATGTTTGATTTATTTGTATTCCAAGGAAGTACTTGAGTTCTCCCATCATGCTCATTTCAAACTCAGCCTGCATAGACTTAGCAAACTCCTTTCCAAGTGTAGCATTAGATGTTCCAAAAATAATATCATCCACATATATTTGACAAATTAAAATATCCTTTTCAAAGGTTTTACAGAAGAGAGTAGTGTCCACTTTTCCTCTAGTGAAACCATTATCCAGAAGGAAAGAACTTAAGCGTTCATACCAAGCTCTGGGAGCCTGTTTCAATCCATACAATGATTTCTTAAGTTTAAAAACATGATTAGGAGACATAGAGTCTTCAAAACCAGGAGGTTGATGGACATAAACTTCTTCATCTATATACCCATTTAAGAAGGCACTCTTAACATCCATCTGATAGAGAGTGATGTTATGTTGAGTGGCAAAGGAAATTAATAGACGAATAGACTCTAACCTGGCCACTGGTGCAAAGGTTTCTGTATAATCAATTCCTTCTTGCTGACTATAACCCTGAGCCACCAGTCTGGCTTTGTTCCTTACCACTTCTCCTTTCTCACTGAGCTTGTTTCTGAAGACCCATTTTGTACCAATTATATTGAATCCATCTGGTCTAGGAACAAGATCCCAAACATCATTCCTTGTAAACTGATTTAGTTCTTCTTGCATAGCAATTATCCAGTCTGGATCTTCTAGAGCATGATCAACAGAAGTTGGCTCGATCAAAGATACAAGACCTAATTGACAGTCTGCATTGTTCTTAAGGAATGCTCTTGTTCTGATTGGATCATCCTTCTTTCCAAGAATGACATCTTCTGAATGACCAGAAATGAGTCTGGATGATCTTCTGACAGATGGTTCTTCAGATATGCTTAGATCCTCCAGAGAAGCTGATACTTGGTCTTCAGATTCCTTGCTTCTGAGAAGCTCTGCTTCTGATGCGTTGCTTCTTGGCTCAACAACTTCTGAGATGTCAATATCATAACCTGCAAAATTATCAACCTGCTTTGGTTTTTCAGAACCAAGCTTATCATCAAACCTGATATTGATTGATTCTTCTACAACCAATGTTTCAGTATTGTATACTCTGTAGCCTTTTGAACGTTCAGAATATCCAAGAAGGAAACACTTTTGAGCTTTGGAATCAAACTTACCAAGATGATCTTTAGTGTTCAGAATAAAGCATACACATCCAAAAGGATGGAAATATGAAATGTTGGGCTTTTTATTCTTCCACAATTCATAGGGAGTCTTATTTAGAATAGGTCTGATAGAGATTCTATTCTGAATATAGCATGCAGTGTTTATTGCTTCTGCCCAGAAATGCTTAGCCATATTGGTTTCATTGATCATGGTTCTGGCCATTTCTTGAAGAGTCCTATTCTTTCGTTCTACAACCCCATTTTGCTGTGGAGTTCTAGGACAAGAGAAATCATGGGCAATACCATTTTCTTTGAAGAATTCTTCAAAGGATTTGTTCTCAAATTCACCACCATGATCACTTCTAACCTTTATGATTTTACACTCTTTTTCAGATTGAATCTGAATGCAGAAATCAAAGAACACTGAATGAGTCTCATCCTTGTGTTTTAAGAATTTTACCCAAGTCCAGCGGCTATAATCATCTACGATGACTAATCCATATTTCTTTCCTCTGACAGATGATGTTTTGACTGGGCCAAACAGATCAATGTGCAAGAGTTCTAATGGCCTTGAGGTAGAAACAACATTCTTAGACTTGAATGCAGGTTTGGAGAACTTGCCCTTCTGACATGCTTCACAAAGAGCATCTGATTGGAATTTCAGATTAGGGAGTCCTCTGACAAGATTCAGTTTGTTAATTTGAGAGATCTTTCTCAAACTAGCATGACCTAATCTCCTGTGCCAGACCCACTGCTCTTCAGAAACAGACATAAGACAAGTCACCTTTTGACTCATAAGATCTTGCAGATCTGTCTTATAAATGTTGTTCTTCCTTTTGCCTGTAAATAGGATTGAGCCATCCTTCTGATTTACAGCCTTGCAAGACTCTTGATTAAAGATTATATCATAACCATTGTCACTTAATTGACTGATAGATAAAAGGTTATGTGTTAATCCTTCTACAAGAAGTACATTAGAGATGGAAGGAGAGTTACCAGATTTTATAGTTCCAGAACCAATTATCTTGCCCTTCTGATCTCCTCCGAACTTGACTTCTCCTCCAGACTTAAGTACCAGGTCTTGGAACATAGACCTTCTTCCTGTCATGTGTCGCGAGCATCCAGAATCCAGGTACCATGACATGTTGTGCTTTGTCCTTCTTGCAGCCAAGGATATCTGCAATAGGAATAATCTTATCCTTAGGTACCCACATTTTCTTGGGTCCTTTCTTGTTAGATTTTCTCAAGTTCTGTTTGAACTTGGATTTAACATTGTAAGCAATAGGAGGAACAGCATGATAATTCTTAATGTGAGTTTCATGATATTTCCTAGGTTGTGTCACATGCTTCTTAGTGTGTGTAATGTGAAAACTTTGTGCATGTGAAGTGTGCCTAATATCATGAGAGTGGCCATACTTGAACTGATCATACAATGGCTTGTATGTGAGTTTCATTTCATCAACAGGTTCAAGTTTGTATGGGGTTTCACCCTCATAACCAATGCCAACTCTTTTGTTTCCAGATACGGCATATATCATAGAAGCTAGCTGACTTCTGCCAATACTTCTAGATAAGAACTTCCTGAAACTTAAATCATATTCCTTCAAAATATGGTTTAGACTGGGAGTGGATTTTTCTGAATCAGAAGGAGATCCAACATTATTGGATAGTTTTAAAAGTTTATCTTTCAATTCAGAATTTTCCAATTCAAGCCTCTTTGTTTCAAATTCAAATAGCTTTTTCAGCTTTTTGTATTTAATACAAATCTGAGACTTGGATTCCAGAAGTTCAGTTAATCCGGAAACTAACTCATCTCTAGTAAGTTCAGAAAATACCTCTTCAGAATCTGATTCTGATGTAGATTCTGATCCGTCATCTTCTGTCGCCATCAGCGCACAGTTGGCCTGCTCATCTTCTGAATCATCTTCTGACTCATCCCAGGTTGCCATAAGACCTTTCTTCTTATGAGACTTTTTCTTGGGACTTTCCTTCAGAAGATTTGGACATTCATTCTTGTAGTGTCCAGGCTCATTGCATTCATAGCACATGACCTTCTTCTTGTCAAACCTTCTTTCATCAGAAGATTCTCCACGTTCAAATTTCCTTGAACTTCTGAAGCCTCTGAACTTCCTTTGCTTGGTCTTCCAGAGTTGGTTTAGCCTTCTGGAAATCATGGACAGTTCATCTTCTTCTTCAGATTCTGATTCTTCAGGATCTTCTTCTCTAGCCTGAAAAGCGTTAGTGCATTTCTTGATATTGGATTTTAATGCAATAGACTTACCTTTCTTTTGAGGCTCATTTGCGTCCAGCTCAATCTCATGGCTTCTCAAGGCACTGATAAGCTCTTCCAGAGAAACTTCATTCAGATTCTTCGCAATCTTGAATGCAGTCACCATCGGACCCCATCTTCTGGGTAAGCTTCTGATGATCTTCTTTACATGATCCGCCTTGGTGTATCCCTTGTCAAGAACTCTCAATCCAGCAGTCAGAGTTTGAAATCTCGAAAACATCTTTTCAATGTCTTCATCATCCTCCATCTTGAAGGCTTCATACTTCTGGATTAAGGCTAGAGCTTTTGTCTCCTTGACTTGAGCATTTCCTTCATGAGTCATTTTCAAGGACTCATATATGTCATAGGCCGTTTCCCTGTTAGATATCTTCTCATACTCAGCATGAGAGATAGCATTCAGCAAAACAGTTCTACATTTATGATGATTCCTGAAAAGCTTCTTTTGGTCATCATTCATTTCTTGCCTTGACAGCTTCACGCCTCTGGCATTTACTGGATGTTTGTAACCATCCATCAGAAGATCCCATAGATCACCATCTAGACCCAGAAAGTAACTTTCCAGTTTATCTTTCCAGTATTCAAAGTTTTCACCATCAAATACCGGCGGTCTAGTATAACCATTGTTACCGTTGTATTGCTCAGCAGAGCCAGATGTAGATGTAGTCTTTTCACTTTCATCAACCATCTTTTAAATGAAGCGTTTTTCTCTTCCTGAATCTTTTCTAAACACGGTTAAGTGCTTGCACCTTAGAACCGGCGCTCTGATGCCAATTGAAGGATAGAAAAACACTTAGAAAGGGGGGGGATTGAATAAGTGTGACTTTAAAACTTGAGCGATAAAAATAAAATGCACAATTATTTTTATCCTGGTTCGCTGTTAACGAAGCTACTCCAGTCCACCCCCGCAGAGATGATTTACCTCAACTGAGGATTTAATCCACTAATCGCACGGATTACAATGGTTCTCCACTTAGTCCGCAACTAAGTCTTCCAGAGTCTTCTGATCACACACTGATCACTCCAGGAACAACTGCTTAGTTCACTCCTAAGACTTTTCTAGAGTCTACTGATCAACACGATCACTCTAGGCTTAGTTCACTCCTAAGACTTTCTGCTCAGCCAACTGCTAAGACTTCCTAGAGTATACTGATCAACCGATCACTCTAGTTCCTTACAACTTAATGTAATCAATTCAAGAGTTTACAAATGCTTCTTAAAAGCGATAATCACAACTGTGATATTTCTCTTACAATTTAAGCTTAATCTCACTAAGATATTACAACAGCAATGTAGTGAGCTTTGATGAAGATGAAGATTCTGAGTTTAGGTTTGAACAGAGTTTCAGCAAGTTAATTTGAATTGTATTGGTGCGAAATCGTTAACCTTGCTTCTCATCAGAACTTCATATTTATAGGCGTTGAGAAGATGACCGTTGAGTACATTTAATGCTTTGCGTGTTCCGTACAGCTTCGCATTTAATGTTATACGCTTTTGTCAACTACCTCGAGCCTTGTTCACGCTGTGTCTACTGACGTTGCCTTTAGTAGCTTTAACGTTCCTTTTGTCAGTCAGCGTAGTCTGCCACGTGTACTTCCTTCTGATCTGATGTTTGTGAATACGACGTTTGAATATCATCAGAGTCAAACAGCTTGGTGCAAAGCATCTTCTGATCTTGAAGTGCTTCTGTTGCGTGATACCATCTTCTGATCTTCAGTGCTTCTGATCTCTTGTTCATCTGATGCTTCATAGACCCATGTTCTGATGTTGCATGCTGAACCATTTGAGACACATCTTCTGAGCGCTGAATTATGCGTACTCTTTATATATTTCCTGAAAGGGAAATTGCATTGGATTAGAGTACCATATTATCTTAAGCAAAATTCATATTATTGTTATCATCAAAACTAAGATAATTGATAAGAACAAATCTTGTTCTAACAGGGGAGAGATTCCGGGTAAGAGGGTTGGTTATACGAAGGGAAGGTATTAGCACCCAACGTATCTATAGTACTCTATAGGCTTCTTTGCTATGTTTGTTTCATTCTATGTTATGGTGGAGGTTCTGTTGTGAGATAGGTGGGACCTAGGGTGTTTGTTTGTTTATGCTCGCAAAGATCATCGCGATCCTCTGCATACATATCCCTTAGAGGGAATCAGAGCATCTGTAGCTCGGGGTCTACGGGTGCTAAGGTTTGAGTGGTTTGAGGGAGAAGCTTTGCTCGCCAAGGATACGACCTTGTGCCTACGTATTCTCAAAGGGATGTTGAGGAAGTCAGAGCAATCGTAGTTCCCACTTATGCTAGTGGAAGCAAGGGGTAAGAGACAAATGTCATCTAAACGTTCGATGTATCTAATCTATATCATCAGATACATCTGTTTGATTTTGTTTGAAAATCTTTTCATTATAAGCCCTGGGCCATGCCACTTATGGTGCTTAGAATGATAAAGATGTTTTTTAGCCAGCCTTGTGGCAAAAACTTTCAATGAAGTCAGGCTTGTGACAAAAAGTTTTGATTAATCAGCCAGCCTTGTGGCAAAAGTTTCAATGAAGTCAGCCTTGTGACAAAAACTTTGATTAATCAGCCAGTATGGTGGCAAAAAGGTTTGATTGATTAGCCAGCCTTGTGGCAAAAAAGTTAACTTGATTGATTGATTTGTGATGATATAGAAGATATACTCCTATCATAGAGATGATAAATGTATAATCTCCTAGGGTATTTGTTTTGGATATTGGGGATGCTTATAAGAAGCCCGTGGGTCCTTGTACGAAGCCCAAGAGGAGGCTATCCGAGGGTCTTTGCATTGTAAGCCCAAGAGGAGGCTATGGGAGGGACAATCGAGGGTCCTTGCATTGTAAGCCCAAGAGGAGGCTATGGGAGGGACAAGTCGTTTGTACGAAGCCCAAGAGGAGGCATGGTATAGTTGGTTTGAGCTCTTAGAGCGATTTCACCGGGAAACCATACTCTATGTCCTAACCTAAACTAAGGAGATTCTTTGCACGAAGCCCAATAGGAGGCAATGGGGAACCTAGTGTTGTACTAAGTTGAACAAGCATATATAACATGAACAAACACATGAACAAGTATGAACAAACATGGACAAACATGAACAAGTATGAACAATTACATATATATATATGTCAAGGTGTGTGTATATAATGGAGTTTATGAAGGAAATATACCTGTAAGTATGGTCCATTTGTATACACGGGGGCTCGGGACTTATACTCGGGGAGAGGCCCATTGAGTTCATTCAGAAGTTATGTAAACAAATATTTACAAGAGGGGCTTGGGACTTATACCTACATGGAGGCCCATGGTATTTTTGGGAAGATTTAAAGAGAACCTTCATTTTTGATTTGTTATTCGAGGTTAAAAATTAAATTGATCGAGGTATGTACAAAAAAGTGTATGTACAATGAAATACCTAATTTCATGTAAGGGAATGAGACTTATACCTATGTGGAGGCCCATGTTTTATTTTATAAAACATGGTTGATTGTTTTGTTAACAGACGCAAGATTTCGTCATTTTGAAAACAGTTTGAAAGTTTTGTTTTGAAAGAAGTTTTCTGTTTAAAGAAAAACTGTACAAAGAAAAGGAATGGGACTTATACTCTCTAACATTCGAGAGGCCCAGTTGTTTTGAAAATCAATTGATCAATCCAAAAAGATTTGATCAAGAGTTTTTTTGAAAAGAAAACCAAAAAGAAATGGTTTATTGTTTTGAAAAACTTTGATCGTTTGTTGAAAACAGTTTGAATTTTGACAAAAGTTAACTTAATTAAGATAAAAACAAATTTTATGCTTAATTAAGACCTAAGAGATTAGGGTTTGATCACAAAAATAATTACAAGTGATTAAGTTTGAAAAATCAAATAAAAAACCATATTTAAAGTATCTAAAATACTTAAAAACATGTCATTTTAAGCCTAATAAAAATATATCAAATAATATATATTTTTGTGATTTTTTTGAATATTCATAAAATATATGCATTAAATGAGAAGTGTACAAAAAATGAAGTAAAAATGATGAGTTTTGATTGGTTGAATGAATGGTTGAAGTTGTGTAAAAAACCAAAGAAAACAAGTGATAAAAAATAAGGGATGGGCCAGCCAAGGCTTGAACCCACGCCCTTTTGGTTTCAAGTCCAAAAGCTTACCAACTGAGCTGCGCGCGCAGCTTGTTATTAAGACACATTCAGTGAAATATATAACAAACAAATATTTGAATTTTTTTTTTAAAACACGTGCCACTATTCATCATCATCATCATCATCGTTATTTCTGAAACAGAGTTACCCATGGCTATCCCAAGCTCATCCACGGCCAAATTCAAACTCCATCAAAACTCAATCATTTTTAACAAAGTAAAGATGCATCTTGCTCGAAATTTAACCACGAATTCAATGATGTAAGCAATTAAAGCTAATAATCAGAGATGCTCATGAATTTTGGAAATCCCAAATTAAACCCTAACTGAACAAACTCAAAATTCTCGAGCCACAGTCAATTTGAATGCAAGTTATGGATTCAGTTAGCTTTAGCATGATCATATGAACAATTCACTTTTCAAAATTTATGCTAAATATGCATGAATCATGATCTCCAAAAACGTATAAAAACTTACCTTGGCTGGAATTTCCAGAACTCGAGAGAGTGCTTCCAGATGCAAACTTTTGATCCTATTAGCTTCCTTGAGTGTATTTGAGTGTGTTCCAACCCTCACAATGTTTTGAAACTTGTTGAAACTCCATGACCAAATCAAAGTGCAACTTGCTGATTTTTGAATGAGAGAGTTTGATTGGCACGATACCAGAAGCTATTTTATGGTTTAGATGATTTCTATATGATGTATATGAGGTGTTGGAAGTGGAAATTTGAGGGATGCAGGAGTGGATTTTGTTTTGGCAAATTTTGGCTCACTTGGTGCATAAATGGAGGTTGAAGAGTGATTATGTGATTTGGGTGTTTTTGAGAGGTGTGAATGGTTCAAACAACTTCCATATGATGTTTAGGAAGTGTTAGAAGCATCACTTTGCTTAGAACTTCAAAGGTTTAGAAATTGGCATTTCTCCCTCTTTGAAAACTCATGAAACTTACAACTTAAGAAAGAAAGAGAAAACCAATTCTTTGTAAGGTTTTGGTGTCCTTTTGAATGTGATTTGCATCTCTATTTATAGGCCATGAAATCTGATTACAAGCCTTGGCAAGTTGAGAATGCAATGATGATTTTGGCTTAAGAGATAAAAGAGAATATTTTCATTTAATGCTTTAGGTTAAAAACCTAAACCATGGTTAAAAAACTCAAGTTCCATGATATTCTCTCCAATCTGATCTTTACAGATAAGAACCTTGCTGTCTTCATTTTATTTGGTCATTTCTTGCATTATAGGTCCATAAAGTATAAGAACTTTGTGAGAAAATGGTGAAAATTCAAGCATAATGGTCACTAATGTCAAATTTCAAAACCATAGCTACACTCCATATTTTTTCATGCTCTTGGACATTTTGGAAAGCTCATGTTACACACTTCAAAACCCTAGTTGAAAGTTTCTTCAAGACCTTTAAGGAAATGGGTGAAAAAGATCCATGAACTTTGAAGAAAGTGAGATTTTAAGTGAAATTTTCAAAAGATACCAACTTTGAAGCTCCATATCTCTTAAATGGTTGATCTTTTGGAAAATCATTTTATGTGACAAAGTTGTTCATTGGATCAAAATCTACAACTTTCATGTTGGAAGTTTTTTTCAGTTTGTAGGTGAAAGTTTGAGTTATTCCCTTCCAAAGTTTGGAAAAAACCATTGAAAAACACTTTGAATTTTTCTAAGCATGGAAAGTCAAACTTTTGACTTTTTGATTCTTGATTGATTTTCTTGATTTTCCTTGATCAAATGACTTCATATATCATATATTGATGATTTGAAACTTCAAAAGTCATGGTTGACCAAAATTTCCAAAAAGTCAATGGTGATCTTGTACAGTTGACTTTTTCAGACGAATCGCGTTTCTGGAGATTTCAACTGAACCAAGCTGTCCTCACCAAATGAATGGTATGAATGGATCATGTTGAGTTATTAGAGGACCTTGAGCCATTGTTTAAGTTGTGGCACCATGTTCTGATTAAAAAGTCAGTGGTTCAAGTGAATTAGGTCAAAAACCCTAATTGTCGACATGATGAAATTGATGACTGTGGGTCTTGAATTGAGATGTAATTTACATTGGATATTGTCATAGGGATTATTTAAAGATGATTGAAACCTTTGAGTGATCCCCTGGAGCTTTTTAGGGTTTCCCAAATGTGATCCCTGATTTCAGTCCCTGATAGTTCAAAACCCTAATCTGATGATTTGAAATTTCACTGTTGATCAATCCTGGTGTAGGAGATGTCCTGAGCCAATGGATTAGGTCAAAATGATGTACTTGGGGTCTTGAGGTCATGTCCCAAGTCATTAGGTCAAATCCTGAGCAAAAGTCAGGGGTATGCTATCTTCAGTCAAAACCCTAATCTGGTTGATTCAAAGTCTCTAAGCTTGTTGAAATGAATCTTTGAGGACCAAATGTTGATTGTTGATGAAGATAATCCATTTGAGATGACGGGAGAACCAAACCCTAGTTGATTGTTACTTGTACTGATGAATGATTTCTTGATTAAACCCTGTTGAGTCACAAGTGGCAAACACAAGCTATGCAATTTGTTAGAGATGCAAATGATGCATATGCAATGATATGAGGTGGTATCTTAGGTCAAAAATTGGGGTATGACAGATGCCCCTATTTAAGTTTCTTCAACCTGAGATATGAAGATTGAAAATCTTCGTTTATATAGGGTGGAAGAGACTTAAATATCAGAAGACGCGAATTTTGGACCTAAGATACCAAAATTGCGAATGATGCAAGTATGTCTTTATCGAGGGGACATCAAGAACTGACTCCATTGGGGAAAAGAGATCGGGAAGGATGTCTCAATCCGTTTTAGGAAGAGAATCCGTTTTTTTCTTTTCGGAAAGCAAGTGTATGCTTCACCGGGGAATGATAGCTTTGTAAGAAAAGCTTACCTATCGACATTATCGACTATCAGCACAGGGATAGACTTGTTAATAATGAGACGGTGAAAGGTATGAAACTGCATTACCGACTATCAGCATGGTGATAGACTTGACATGGTAAAAAGAGTTTCAAAGGTTCGGTTAATATTACCGACTATCAGCAGGGTGATAGACATGTTAAATAATATAACCAGAACAGAAAGGTTACCGACTACCAGCCTCGTGATAGCGGTTTTGAAGACATGATCAATTATCAGCCAAGTGATAAAATGATTCTAGAGACTTTGCTAGGGAAATTACTGGTTATTCAGCCTTGTGAACAGTAATAAGGCCCTGATTGTCAAATGGTCTTCATGATTGATTTCCTTGAGAGGAAAAGTCTTTTGAAAAAGACATAAGCTGCTCAGATGATGAGGCTATTGCTTATTGTCTGTTTGTCACGACTCTGTTTAGGGAATCGGAATTTGAATTTCTGGTAAAGACAGGGTTCTATCCAAGAATGAATTGGAAAGAAACGGTCAAACAAGACTTTGTACCCATGAGGAATGAACTCAACGGGATTTTCTCCTTCGTTTTGAGAGGAGAAGAATGAAGCAACCTTCTTCCACGAGGAATGATCTCAGTGGGGAACTGGAGAAAGAAAATGTTCTTTTTGCTTATGGGTGACAACCTACTGGAGAGATGACATGCCCATACCTGTTTCTTTTTTTTCTTCTTTCTTCTTTTTTTTTTTTTTGAGGATAGATATATCCTAAACAAGTGATTTCGAAGCAAACATTGAAAAATGCAAGAATGCATAAATGATGCAAATATGTATGAATGATGAATGTCATGAATGTAGCATGCATACTGACGAAATTGACGGACAAAGAAGTGTATACTGGAGACGGACCGACGTCGCAATACAACCAGATACTTGGCAAATGTTCTTCAACACGGTGCAGATAATACAGTTGATGAATGGTGCTGCATGTTTTAAACTTCTCTGGGGAAGACAAGCGTCTTTTCTCACTAAGATGGAAGAACTTCTTCACTGGAGATAGAAAATCTTCGTTATTGGGGATAAAAGACCTTCTTCACTGGGGATAGAAGAGCTTTTCCTATCATAATCTTTGATTCATCCTATGGAGATAGCTGTTGATGTTCCTTCTGTTGTTCGCAACTCAAAGGAAAATTTCGCTTTTATTTTGAAAAAGAAAAGTAAATTCATTTAAAACTTCTTTTTTCCTTTTCTTTCAAAAGTGAATAACACAATTAAAGCGTCATTTTGCAAGCTAGAAGAAATCAAGAAATTGCAAACAAATGGGCACAAGGCTCAAATTTATTTAATAGGATGGTAACCAGCTAAAGGCGTGATTCCATAGAGTATTTACAAAAGTTGGAAATGGTAATTATGCGGAAAAGGCTACATTGAAAGCAATAACCACTATTCCCCCTAACAACTTTGAGTTCCAACTGTGCTTGTCGCTTCAGATTGACGATGATTTGATTGAAGATCCTTTGATGAAAAAGACTCCTCAGGTGACGAAGTACAGACTGATGCAGTTACTTTGTCATAAATCCTAAATTTTTGCCTAGATTGCCCTTTCAGGTTTTCAATCTACCAGGATGAATTTTTTCTGTTTATTGTCTCTAATTTTTGCCTGGACCGCCCTTTCGGGTTTTCAACCCACCGAGACGCTCATTTTCGCCTAAGTCGCCCTTTGCGGGTTTTCGACTTACCGAGCTGTTTTTTGTCTTTTTTAGACAAAGTATTTCTTGACTGCATCAGCATTCACAGGATGTGGGAGTTCATCACCATCCATGGTTGCAAGAGTCATGGCGCCGCCAGAAAATGTTCTTTTGACAACATACGGGCCTTCGTAATTAGGAGACCATTTGCCCCTAGAATCTGGTTGAAAAGACAAGATCTTTTTAAGCACAAGGTCGCCTTCTCGAAATTCACGAGGTCGAACTTTTTTGTTGAAGGCTTGTTTCATCCTTGCTTGGTATAACTGTCCATGGCATAGAGCAGTCATACGTTTTTATTCGATTAAGTTCAACTGATCATATCTGCTTTGACACCATTCAGCCTCTAATAACTTAGTCTCCATGAGGACTCTCATTGATGGGATTTCAACTTCTACGGGGAGCACAGCTTCCATGCCGTATACTAGAGAAAAGGGAGTTTCCCCTATTGAAGTACGCACTGAAGTACGGTACCCATGTAAAGCAAATGGAAGCATTTCATGCCAGTCTTTGTAAGTGACGATTATTTTCTGGACGATCTTCTTAATGTTCTTGTTGGCAGCTTCAACGGCGCCGTTCATTTTTGGTCTGTAAGGAGAAGAGTTATGATGCTCAATCTTGAATTCCTCACATAATTCTTTCATCATTTTGTTGTTCAAGTTCGAACCATTGTCAGTAATGATCTTGCTGGGAACACCATATCGGCAAATGATGTTATTCTTGATAAACCTCACAACCACTTGTCTTGTAACATTGGCGTAAGATGCTGCTTCGACCCATTTGGTGAAGTAATCAATTGCCACTAAGATGAAACGATGACCGTTTGAAGCTTTTGGTTCGATCATCCCAATCATGTCGATACCCCACATGGAAAAAGGCCATGGAGATGAGAGAACGTTGAGTAGAGTCGGTGGCACATGGATCTTATCTGCGTAGATCTGGCACTTGTGACATCTCTTCACGTGTTTACAACAATCAGATTCCATTGTCAACCAATAGTATCCTGCTCTTAAGATCTTTTTGGACATTGCATGCCCATTTGAATGAGTTCCAAAGGACCCTTCATGCACTTCATGCATTAACATGTCTGCTTCGTGTCTATCCACGCATCTGAGCAAAACCATGTCAAAGTTTCTTTTGTATAGCACATCTCCGTTCAGGAAGAAACTGCCAGAAAGTCTCCTTAGAGTTTTCTTATCTTTGTTTGATGCCCCAAGCGGGTACTCTTGAGTTTGAAGGAAGCGTTTGATGTCGTGGAACCACGGTTTATCATCGATGACTGCTTCAGTTGCAAACACATAGGCGGGCCTTTCAAGGCGCATAATTCTGACTTTAGGCATATCATTCCAATGATTGACTTTGAACATGGAAGATAGAGTACCCAAGGCGTCTGCCATTCGATTATGATCTCGGGGTATATGATGCAATTCAACTTTGTTGAAGAAAGTCAACAGACGTCTTGCATAATCTCTGTAAGGAATCAAGCCAGGGTGGTAAGTTTCCCACTTGTCTTTGATTTGGTTGATCACAAGGGCTGAATCTCCATATATGTCTAGGATCTTGATCCTTAAGTCAATGGCTTCTTTGAGACCCATGATACAAGCTTCATATTCTGCGATGTTGTTGGTGCAATGAAATAGCAGTCTGGAGGAGAATGGGATATGAGTACCCTTGGGAGTGATGATGACTGCCCCAATTCCATTACCAAAAGCATTAACTGCTCCATCGAAAATTAGGCCCCATCTTGATCCAGGATCAGGACCTTCTTTAGGTAATGGTTCGTCACAATCTTTCATCTTCAAGTACAAGACATCTTCATCAGGAAAGTCAAACTTGAGAGATTGATATTCATTAATTGGCTGATGTGCCAAATGATCGGCGAGAATGCTTCCTTTGACCGCTTTTTGAGCACGGTACTCAATGTCATATTCAGATAACAGCATTTGCCATCGGGCAATCGTTCCTGTTAAGGCAGGCTTTTCAAAGACATACTTGATTGGATCCATTTTGGAGATTAACCAAGTAGTATTGTTGATCATGTATTGGCGTAGACGTTTTGAAGCCCAAGCCAAAGCACAACATGTTTTTTCGAGCATGGAGTAACGAGACTCACAATCTGTGAATTTCTTACTCAGGTAATAGATGGCATGCTCCTTCTTACCGGTTTCATCTTGTTGTCCAAGCACACAACCCATGGATTCTTCTAACACGGTAAGGTACATGATTAGTGGTCTTCCTTCAACTGGAGGAATCAATATTGGTGGTTCTAACAGGTACTCTTTGATACTGTCGAACGCTTTCTGGCAATCTTCAGTCCATACAACCCCTTGATCTTTGCGGAGAAGCTTGAAAATTGGCCCACAAGTAGCAGTCATTTGAGAGATGAATCTGGAGATATAGTTCAATCGTCCGAGAAATCCTCTTACTTGCTTTTCAGTCTTTGGTGCAGGCATCTCTTGAATAGCTCTGACTTTGTCGGGATCTACTTCGATACCTCTTTGGCTGACAATGAAACCCAAGAGCTTTCCAGATCTAACCCCAAAAGTACATTTGTTAGGATTCAAACGAAGCTGATATTTCCTTAGTCGTTGAAACAACTTCAAAAGGTATTCAATATGTTCTTCTTCTGTGATGGACTTGGCTATCATGTCATCCACATAAACTTCAATTTCTTTATGCATCATGTCATGAAAGAGAGTAGTCATTGCCCTTTGGTAAGTTGCGCCTGCATTATTTAATCAAAACGGCATCACTTTGTAGCAAAAGGTACCCCATGGGGTGATGAAAGATGTCTTCTCCATGTCTTCAGGAGCCATCTTGATCTGATTATAACCGGAGAATCCGTCCATGAAGGAAAAGACGTTGAACTTAGCGGTGTTATCAACCAGCATGTCGATATGTGGTAATCGAAAGTCATCTTTTGGACTGGCTTTGTTCAAGTCACGGTAGTCAACACACATTCTAACTTTACCATCTTTCTTCGGAACTGGCACAATGTTGGCCAACCATTGAGGATTTCTGAGGTGACAAGAAAACCTGCATCGAGTTGCTTTTGAACTTCCACTTTAATCTTGTTAGCCATATCAGGGTGAGTCGTTCGCAATTTCTGCTTAACCGGCGGACATTCTGGCTTCAATGGCAAGTAATGCTGAACAATATTGGTATCCAACCCAGGCATGTCTTGGTAGGACCAGGCAAACACGTCAACATATTCTTTGAGAAGGTCTGTCAACTTACTCTTGATATCAGCATCAAGCAGCGATCCAATGGTCACTTCTTTTTTGTCTTCTTCAGAACCCAAGTTGATCTTTTCTAGAGGCTCTTTGTGAGGCAGAATGGCTCTTTCCTCGTGCTTAAGTAATCGAGAGATCTCGTCCGGGATCTCTTCTTCTTCCTCTTCTTCGGCTTCGAACACAGGAAACTCAAAGTTGGGAGAGGGCATAAGGTTATTGCATTCAATGGGTTTATTAATAGTTAATCTGCACATATGATTTATATTTATTTCAGAAAAAACTGTGAACGCAAGAGTGTATGCAGATTATTGAAAAAGTTTTTTTTTTTTTTGGTTTTTTAGGATTACCATTTCCAGAAAAAAGCAAAAATAAAACATATAATGTAGGGAATTCAAAAATGACACTTTATTTATGATTCATTTTTTAAACAAAGCCCTAAACACAAACTCATTTGTCTTGGGCAAGACAAAGAGGGAAACTTTTAAAACAAAGCCCTATACACAAATTTATTTGGGCAAAACAAAACATTTAAAAGCAAAGCCCTATAAAACATCTCTCTGCTTTGGGCCAGGCAGGAGGTCAAAATAACAGCGAGGTGATTACTTTGAGCGGCGAACAACATTCGGAACGTCGACAGCTTTCCAGTAGCAACGAACTCCTCTGTGTATTATGTATTCAGGAAAATTCCCCTCAGAATTATCTTCAGTATTTACATTGACCGCTGGTCGAGCAGGATTTGAAGGTCCTGGTTTATCAACCTTGTTCTTTGTAGAGTTGAAACGGTCTTCTTCTACTTCTTGAAGAGCATAAGATGAGTCACAATCTTCAGAATTTTCAGGATGTAATTCCCAGTCCTCAGGATGAAGAGACTCATTGTCAGAGACACTTTCCGAGTCAATTGCGGGGCCATCTTCCCCTTCATCTTCAAAAATGGCATTTATGTGATAATAACCATCTTCGGGATTATAAATCTTGGTAGCTGCGTTGAAGCCGAAATCTTCAGTAATTTCAGGCTGCTGAGAAAATTGACAGGGCTGATAAGCCTCTTCTGGTTGACTATTATATTCAAAGGAATCTCCCAATCCAGTTGGTTGGATATCTTCAATCGCAATCTTTGAACTTTCAGGTGCAGTATATTTCACCATATAATCATATTTGCCACTTGGTTGTCCCAAGGTGTCCCAGACCTTTGCAGGAACAGGCGGAGTTTCTTTGGCTCTGGATCTCTGTGAAGGAGGATAGAACGGTGCATATGGTTCTTCCTGAGATATGTATCCCGAGTCATTGAGATAACATTTCCATTCTTCTTCAGGATCAGGTAGACCTTCTTCGATACATTCTTTGATAAGGACATTAACCTCTTGAGGAATTGGGTTAAGGAATCCTCCACTAATGAATGTTTCTTTGATCGGACGAAGGGTTTCATCCTTCTTGGTGCAGTTTGAAAATGTTGGTGAACATCCGAGACCTGCTCTAGTTTCATTCTTGGTCGGGATCACAACTTGCCCCCAGCCAGTGGTAGTTCCATCTTTCACTACTTTCACTGCCTCTTTGTAAGAAGAGATTGACGCTTTCTTTTTAGAAGATTCGTCTTCTAAAGAGAGACCTTGGAACTGAGTTCCTTCCACATCATCAGCACCAATGAAAGAGAAATTGGATAAATGACTCACCATTAAGGCTTGTTCTCCACTTATCGTCACCAATTTTCCATTTGTTACAAATTTTAACTTTTGATGGAGCGTAGAAGTTACTGCCCCGGCTTCATGGATCCATGGCCGTCCCAACAGACAGCTATAAGCAGCTTGAATGTCCATGACCTGGAAGGTGATTTGAAATGTATGTGGACCAATTGTCATGGGAAGGTTGACTTCGCCGATGACAGATTTTCGCGATCCATCAAATGCTTTGACAACTACACCACTGAACTTCATAGGCATTCCTTGGTAAGACAAGTGAGCAAGAGTCGTCTTTGGCATCACATTCAAGGAAGATCCGGTGTCTACCAACACATTGGACAAAGAGTCTGACTGACAGTTCATAGAAATGTGCAAAGCAAGATTGTGATTTCTGCCCTCCTCGGGGAGTTCTTCATCACAAAAGCTTAAATTGTTGCAAGCTGTTATGTTGGCTATTATCCCATCAAAGTGGTCAACAGTCACATCATGATCTACAAAAGCTTGATCCAAGACTCTCATCAGGGCCTCCTGTTGCACCCCAAAATTTGCCCACATATTTATTCCTAACTGGCTTCCACATCACATTCATGTACATACTTCATATAGGCCATCCACTCAATACATTCATTCATATCATCGTTACTGTTCAAGAAAACTGACAAAAAAGAGTTTCTATGTAGAAGAAATTCCTGATAAGAAAATAAGAGAAGATTTGAAGTCTGATTGTATGATACCACTCCCATGGAAGTCCTCCTAAAGATCAGGGTTTCATTCTCTCCAAGTCAAAGCTCAGGTTAAAGGATACAAGCTTCCGATCCATCAGAGTCTCCAAATTAGGGTTTTGACCAAAGTCAACCCTATTGACTATTTGGTCAATATTTAATCAGAAGATGATTTTTGAGTATGAAAATATGGTTGTCTGGAGGAAGTATTCATTGGAGCCCTTGGGTTGAAAATTGATTGAGAATCAGATCAGAAACGGATTAATCGGGAAATTCATTTGAAATCAGAAAAATCAGGAAATGTTGACTTTTGGTCAAAGTCAAAGTCAACTGTCAAATGTGGACTTTTGGTGGAAAATCGGTCAAAGAAAAGTCAACAAAATAAAGTAAAATCAAGAAATTGTTAAAGTTGCCATTTTTGGAAGCCATGCTAAAAAAGGAAAGTTCTCACACTTAGAAAATATTGACACTTTAAAGCATGATGATCAGTCCACTTCAGCACCAATTTACACGTGGCATATGGAAGAATTTCAAGACAAGCTCAACATAGAAAATGTTCTATTCATGGCCCTCAACAATTTTGTAATTGGGAGTTTCTCCATTTGGATTCTCAGTCAAAAGTTATGAGGGTTCGAAGTTGGTGATTTAATGCTGGAAGACTTCTAACACTTAGAAATTTTTCGAATATCTTTCATATTGCGCAAGGGTCTGACTTCGAGGATGTTTTCCATAATGTTCCAGCCGCCAATTCGAGTTTGCTCCAACTACAAGTCTGCTCCTCTCGTGGTAATCTATAGCTTTCTAGAAGGAAGTTTTGTCAAAAGATGCTTGGATGCGAAGATATACAGCCTGGAAGTTGGCGTTCCAACAGGTTCGTTGAGCATAGCAGTTGACATAATTCTTCGAGAAGCCGCGTGAATGATCAAGGGTGGAACTTTGAGGACAATTTTCATGGCAATCCAAGTTCCGATTCAAGACGAGTTCAATTACAAAGTTTTTATCCTCATTGTCGTTTGTAACTTTGCTCAAGGAATCGAGTCCAGATGAAGTTCGAATCAAGAGATATGGACGAGAGAAGTCGGTGCCTCGCTAAGCATGACGGCTTTTGAATGCAGAATCATGCTGGGAATTTCTTGAACATTTCAAACGCCGAACATCAAAGCCGAATTACATAAGGATTCAAGCTCCGACTCGAAAGAGGACTAACACGAAACTTGTTCTACTATGTCTCACCTTTCTACTGAATACGATAACTCGACGTTTGAATAAATAGGTGATGAGATCTAATCGTTGGAAGTGGAACATTCGACGCTGCAGAAACTCTAATGCTTGCCAAAATCTATGCGCTTATAATTCAGCCACGAAGAGCAAAGTTCAAAGAACATTTTGAACATGTCACAAGCAGGTTCTCCGTAGAAGTTCGACATAGAACCTGGCCTACCATGCGTGATCTGTGTCTTGAATCCAAGAAACAAGTGTTTGAGTGTATGGACGACAAGATCGCAACTCAAAGTGGCTAGCAGTGCAAGGCTGTCCGGCAACGTCGAGTCAGTGGTGATCAAGTCCCTTGGAGGCTAGTTTTCACGCAGCTAAGATCTTTATCGCGAGAAACGGGCAACGTCAACTTTGTTCGCGGTTATGTAAGCTTTCATTTAAACCCAAGGGTGAGTCGAAAGGAGCGTCATGACTCGAGCTATATGGCCATAAAGTCGTTGTGAGATCAAGACCGGTCTTGACATTTATGTTTCAATCCTGTTGTTAACATATGAGGGAGATTTGTTGTGATACAAGAGTCACAGTATCATGCATTCATTACCTCCACAGGCCAGGCAAAAAATAAAGAACTCTATCTCCATGCATGAAAAAACAAAGAGCCATGGATAAAAAAATCCTTCACACACAAAATAAAAGAGGACGTGCTTGTTAAGTCCGAAAGAACTAATCCACTACATGCTCCGCACCATAACACTATACACACTCACACCTCACTATATAATCTAACATCTTTTCACAAACTGAACACACACTCACTTCATTTTTTCGAGTTTCATGCAAACCCTTCACTCTCTCACTCTCAAAACTCTCTTCGTTCTCCTCTCTCTCTCTCTCCTCATCTTCATCTAACAACCATGTAACAAACTATAACCACCACAACCTCCACCATAACTAACTCCCTTCGATCAAAACACCACCACCAACTACCTTCATCCCAGCATCATCACCGCCACTAACCTTACAACAATCATCTCCGCCGATCAGCATCATCATCATCATAGCCGGCAACTACCATCAACCTCCATAACCGTTCTCCTCTGCATTCAATCTCCACCAACATCATCACTATCTTGAAACTCTCAGCTTCTACCATCCCTCATCATCATCACCTTTCCTTTGGCTCAAGAATCAAAATCATCTTCATATCATCTCCTTTTCGGCAAGAACATGAGCATGGAGGACTGAGTTTATTTCTCAGACTGATTAAAGATCATCATCATCAAGATCTCGTGAGGACTTTTATTTTGGTTCAAGATTCACAGGTAAGTTCATCAAGACTCACTCACATGTAGCACTATAGATTCAGTTGAATATTGCATACGTATGAGATTTTTGTGATTTCTGAATGTGGTTTATTATGTGTGAAATACTTGCTGCTTACATGGTTGGATCGTGTATTCAAGTTCTATGAGTGCTTGCGAACGCGTAGACATGTTGAGATCTCGTTTTAGTGATTTTGCTTAAAGCTAGGGCTTAGAAGTTTGGTTCGGTTATGACTTTGGAGAAAGAATTAGAAGGAATTAATGCCATATTTGGATTCAGGAAAGAAAATCGAGTGGAAACGTGCTCCTTTTTTCAAATTTTGGGCGTGTTCATGCTAGCGCCGGTGAGCTCCAATCGGAGAAGACGACCGGAGAGAGAATCTCCGGCGTCTACGTTATCTTCCATTTCCATTTCCGTCGTGCTTAGGTGGCACGCTATGACTGGTTTAGATTCCTATCCGTTAGCGTTTTGTCTTTTTCCAAATGATGAGGCAATGTGTTGTTATGCTGTTATTGGCTGGGGAGCATTTTTGTCATTTAGTCACTTAAGTCCTCCATGACCAATTGATGTTGAGTGTGTTTATTTCCTCTTCACGTTACATAATTGCACATGCTGATAATGAAAAATGAAACAAAATAAAACAAGTAAACCTGGGCCCCGCTTTGATCATGGGCCTAGAGCCAAAATCATTTTCGCACCTCTAATTCTGAGGCCCACGCGCCAGTTGTACATGAACTTAGTTCAATCAACATTTCTAATTCACCCCCTGCTGGTAATGATAAGAAAACAAATAAAAATAGTTCCCTTTTATTTTTGTTCCATTGCTTGTTGATTGATTTTTGAAATATAAAATTGATAAAAAATATTTTCTTAACCAATTAGAATTTTAGATTTGTATAGATTTTATTTTAGAATTTAATTGTTGATTTTCTTCAAATTGTGATTGGTACATAATAGTAGAAATAAATAGTTTTTAGTCTTAATCAAAATAATTTCTACATGAATAAGAATAGCATTGTTTGTGAACATTTTCATTTTTTTAGTTTAGATTTTATTTTCTATATTTTGTGAATATTTTCATATTTTGAGAAATGTCTAAAGTGCCCCTAGTTGTTAAACAATTCTCTTCTTAGTTAATTTCCCCTTTAGATTTTAGTTTAGATCTTTAATAGAAATTAGAATAACATTAGATTAGAAAATAGGTTAGTTCCCATTTTTTTCTTTCTTTTTCTTTTTACAACTTTAATTCACTTAACAACTACTTGACTAATTTCCCATAAAAAACACCAAGAAAACCTTCATAAAAAATGACTAATAAATACTTTGACTAATAAAAAGGGAATGGAAACTCGGACTTCCCCTGCTTTGGGGAATCGTTCGAGAGCTTGGATCTCCCTTGCTTTAGGGTCCCATTCAAGCGTAAGTTCCCGAATGTTAAAAAACACAAACCAAAGAGTAACTCGAGTTTCCCTTGCTTTAGGGATTTCCTCGAAACGCTCAAACTCTCTTCTATCTCTCGCCTTCGTGGCATTCTTAAGAACATGTTGAATCCATTCCATAATTAGGCGTATAAGTCTCCAAAGGTCGAGCATCGTGGAGTGCGACTTTAACCTCTATTCAACTAAAAAACACAAAAACATAGAAAATATGGAGCCGAACTACGGTCGCTCTGATTCCTTAATGGGATACGTAGGCATTGGGTCGCGGGGCCTAAGCGAGCACACTTGTAAATAATTCCTTCTTTTCCCCGTATTTCTTTTTGCATTCATTCGCATTTAGGTTTAGACATAGATACACCCTTTAGATAGAAACGAACATAGGTGGATACCATCGAGTACGATGGGCGTGAGGGGTGCTAACACCTTCCCCTTGCGTAACCGACTCCCGTACCCTGTTCTCTGGTAGAAAGACCTTGTTCTTATTCTGAGTTAGGTTTTCTGATATTCCTTTCCCTTTTGGGATAAATATATTAGTGGCGACTCTGATTCCATTTTTCGCGGTAGCGATACCTCCCTGTGGGCTTCAGAATTTAAAAGCAATGAAAGTATTGAGATCTTTGAAGGAGTCTGCATAAGCTGATCCACAATCTTGTATTCACTTCTTTTGATAAGCTTCAAAATTTCATCAAAGTCAGGATTGACATTGGTTCCACTGGATTGACCAACATCAGTGCTTGTATTACTGATAGGAATTTCCACAGGATTCCCCACTGGTGTATTAACAGGATTTTGCGTGGTTGCGGGAGCAATAGGCTGCTTTGGAGGTAGTGGAATGTACACACGTCCACTTCTTGTTACTCGACTCACATCAGCGATGTTCACGACAGATGAAAGAGTAGGTAAAGGAACTTCTTGTCCATTCTTTATCATTGTTGCGTTGTAGTTGTAGGGAACTGCCTTGTCAGAGTCATAAGGAACAGGTCCAGGTAGACAAATGATCAAAGGAGCAACAGGAACCTTTGGCTTGTTGTAGGTAACTTCTATGCGCTCAGGCATGTTGAAATGAGGAACGATGACGTTAACTTTAGGCATTTCCGAGTTGATATCTGAGACTAAAAGCTCATGTGGATAACATCCTATCATGTTAACTTCATCTTCATTCCTATTTCTGTAGATCTGAATAGTACCATTATCTAGCAAGACTTGAAGATCTCTTCTCACAATCGAACATCTGTGAGGATCTATGCAACATATGCTACAGGAACCGTAGTAATGTTGGCAAAAATTCTGCCCTTGACAGAGAGTGGCGTGCATTTGTACCAAATCTGCTCTTGAGAAATTGATATTATAGACTCGATATGGACCAGGACATCCATACACCATGTTTACAACATGCCCTCCATGATTGGGCAGCGGATTTGCTTGCACATTTGGATTCAAATTTCTGAAAGAGAGGAGATTAGATCTAACCAACCTCTGAATTTCATATTTCAAAGCTATGCAATGCTCAAGATCATGGCCAGGTGCTCCTTGATGATAAGGGCATGAGACCTCAGCTTTGTACCACCATGGGAGTTTCTCAGGTACTGGTGGTGGTGCTTTAGTTTGAACAAGACCTCTTTCAATCAAAGCAGGGTACAACTCTATGTAGGTCATTGGAATCGGATCAAACTGTGGAGCTCTTTGTACACGATTCTGATTGTTGTTGAACTGCTGAGGCTGTTGTTGTTGAAACTGCGGGGTAAATCCCGGATTTGGTGCTGTATTAACGGCTGGTGCGATAGCAGCAATCTGTCGTTGACGATTGACATTTGCTCTTGGCTTTCCTTGGGATACCATGTCAACACTTTGTTCTTTCTTCTTTTGGAACCCACTTCCAAACTTTTTGGTTCCGCTTGAAGATCCACCTTCTTTAGTTAGACGTCCGGTTCGGACTCCTTCTTCTAGACGCATTCCCATGTTTACCATTTCGGTGAAATCACATGGAGCACTAGTAATCATGCGTTCATAATAAAATGGGCCAAGAGTATTCAAGAAGATCTTTGTCATCTCTTTCTCTTTTAACGGTGGATTAATTTGAGCAGCAGTTTCTCTCCATCATTGGGCATATTCTTTGAAAGCTTCATGATCTTTCTGAGCCATGGATCGGAGCTGATCTCTATCTGGAGCCATATCCGAGTTGTATTTGTATTGTCGGACAAAGGCCTCGCCTAGGTCGTTGAAAGTTCGAATGTTAGTGCTATCCAATCCTGTGTACCACTTCAGTGCGGCACCAGTCAAACTGTCTTGAAAGTAATGGATGAGCAACTGATGATTATCTGCATAAGTAGACATCTTCCTAGCATACATCACAAGATGGCTTTGTGGACAAGAACTACCTTTGTACTTCTCAAAGTCTGGGACCTTGAATTTAGCAGGTATTTGTACACTGGGAACCAAACATAGCTCCTGATCATTCTTCCCAAACAAATCTTTCCCGCGAATAGCTTTGACTTCCAGTTGAATCTTGTTGAACTGTTCTTGGAGATCTCCCATGAGGTTTCGTTGATTTGTGCTATCACCTTGATCATGATAAATCTCGTTGTCTCCATAAGGAACAGTGTGAACCATAGGAGTAGCAACCGTCATAGTGGGTTGAGAGAGTGCCATAGTGATCTGAGAAAAAACTACCCCCTGATTTGGAGTGAACAGTGAACTTTGTGCAGCGGGCGCTTCAGTTGTGGATGTTGGAATCCCAGAGAAATTATGGCGAAAACCCGTACCAAAGCTGAAAGGCGTGCCCCAACCTTCTGGCATAGAGAAAGATGGAATGCTGAATGTAACTGTAGAAACTGGAGTAGTGACTTCAGATCTTACCGTTGCTTGACTGTTGGGTGGCGGCTGCTGATTCTGTGCGGCCATTAGGGAGTCAACCAGAGTAGTGAGACTTTCCAATTTTTCGTGAAGGGTGGTCACTGTACCACGGAGCTCAATATTCTCTTGTTCAGAGTGTTCCATTACTCTTCTTCTGCTTGAACGAGTATTGTATCTGTGATCTGATTGCGAGCGCAGTCGAGAAACTTTGAGACGCGACAGCTTGACGATCTAATAGAGGAAAATCCAAAAGATAAGACTCTAGACAACAGACTCGATATGCAGAATGATGTATGCAAAAAGAAGTTTATGATTTTTCCAAACGTTTTAAAGAATATTTTCTTGCAAACATTTGAACACAAATTGTTCTTTTATTTTTATTTTTATTTTTATTGCAATAATGGGAAATGTTACAACATTGGAGCGCAGCTCCTTACAGAAGCAAATGATAAATAAAAAGCTAAACAAATCCTAAACATCCTCATCGGACGAAGAACCAAATGCGTTATGCAGCTTGAGCTTCATGATTTCTTTCCCATAATAAGCTTTCAACTCGGCCTTTTCGGTCCTCAGTTTGTCAACAACATTCTTCCAATTGTCAGGCATCGGAGCGTTGCTTGTTGAACCTTTAAGCTTTTTCTTGCTTTCTTTGATGTATCTCCTGATTGCGGCGTCTTTCCGACGGATTTTCTCATCTTTGCTCATGAGCCATCCATCTTGATAATAGAGAGTTTCTTCGTGATCTTTCACTCTTTTCTTCAACTTTCTGTTTTCCATATCAGTTTTACAAAATTTTTCTTCCCAAGCGTCTTTTTCTAACCTCATCTTGGCCAAAGTCTCTTGGTATTCTTCTATAGTGTCAATGGGAATATTGGGCAGTTGAGACACCGCAGGGAACATGGGTTTTTCATAATCATAAGGCATTTGAAGCTCCCTTGCTCTTTTCTTTACCCAACAAGTATAGGCGTCCATAGCAATGCAGCTTCTTATCCCACCTTTTTCTTTTCTTCGGATGTCGTACCAAGCTCTTATCATTCTTGTTTTCAACCCTTGAGGATCCTCCCCTTCTTGGTAGAAGTAGTTTTCAACAGCGAGACTGTCGCACCCCAATTTTTGCCCTACAAATTTCATTCATTTTTAGTCATGTCGCATATGTATTTTAATCGTCACATTTTTGCATATTTTAATTCGAGTTACCTTTTTTTCGAAGTTTCATTTTAGACTCCATAGTTCTTGTAATCATAAAAAAAATGTCAAAAAAATGTGTGTTTTAATCTTTTTAGTTTAATTTTTAATAAAAAAATTATTAGTTTTAGATCATTTAGTTTATTTAGGGTTAGTACTATTTTTTATCATTTAGTTTAGATTTATTTTAATCTATTATTAACCAAATAAAAAATGTAGAAGTTTAAGTTCATTTTTTTAATATAGTTTAGACCCATTAATCTTTTTATGTGGTCCAAGTTCTTGAGCTATTACAAGCAAAAATCACAAGTCTTTTTTGATGCCATTTTGGACTATATGCCTTTTGTTTGTCTCTTGGTCCCCACAACAGTGTTGTCTCAATCCTGCTTCAAAACACTCCAAAGTGCTGCAAAACCACAGAGGTAATTAGTCCACAAACTGCTGCCTCAAACGGTCAAAAAACTGCTGCATATATGTCCAAAACTTCTGATGCCTTGCACAAAAATGGACATCCACAACCTGCATAACAAAAGCACAAAATCAGAGCTCAAGAAATGTTCAAAACCCTTTGGATTTTCCCCCCTAAATTCTATCATTCACTTCTATAAAGAGGTTTTTCTAACAGGAAGAAAAGGGGGGATTCACAACAACTTCTAAACCAAAATTCCACTCATACAAACTCTCAACCCACCTCACACTTGAACCTCCATAAACCGCAAAAATCACAGCACTTCAACAACAGATAATCCTTGCCCATAACTCTCATTCACAAGCCACCCCAAAAACTTAGATCAACATCAATACCATTTCAGCAGCAAAACGATAAACAACATCCATCAACGTTATCACCGAAACCTTCATAAACCTGTCACACATAACCAACATTAAAACTGAATCAGAGCATTTACAATCATCTTCAACTCCATTCAATCACTTTCACAGATCTAAATCAACAAAAACGCAACACCATTTGGGCCACCACACCGACCCTCATCATCAACATCGCAGATTAGCCACGCTCCTCAACATCGGCGTTCACCCACAGCAACACTTCAACGATTTGTGCCAACGCGAACAACAAGCTCAGCTCCCCGTGGATTCTTCACCTCCGAGAACGATCGGAGTCGGTACTCTTCATTTTCTTTGATCTCTTTAATTGGATGTCGATCTTGTAATGGATTTTGGATGGTTGTTTTCATCGACTTTATGTAACTTGGTTTTGCTGTGACATTGTTGTTTTTTTTGTTTCAATAATGAGTTGATATCGTGAGAGATAGAATCGGGAGAGATAAGAGAAACAGAGGGAGTTGTTGTTTTCGATTTCGTGTGAGAACAGAGAGAGAATCGAGAAGAGAGGCTAAGCTTTGTTGCTTTTCTGAGCGAGAGAGTTTGAGTAAGTCGTGAGAGAAACGTGAAAGCATAAAAGAGGAACGTGAGGGAGAGGCTGGATGATTCCTCATGTCTTCTTCACTAGGGTTTTGTCTCAACGTTAATGTTGGGCCGAATTTAATTAAGCCCGTTTAGTCTTATTGATCTTCACATCGCTATTGTGGACCGACACCCCTCCTGTAGTTTGTTTGTTTGATTTTAACTTTGGGCCTTATTTGAGCCCAACATGTTTTGTTTTATTTTTATCGTTTTGCTATTTTTACTTCATATGATTTTTTTTTAGTTGTTAGTTTTGTTTTGTTTTCATGAAAAAAAAACACCAAAAATATGTTTTAGACTTAAGTTTTTTTAAAGATTTTTTTTATAGAAAAATGAATGTGTTTAGATGTATAGTTTTGATTCAAAAAATTATTAAAATATCAAAAAAAAACATTATATTTATCTTAATCCAAAATAAATAAACCTTGGTCCAACGCCAAGTTGTTACAAATAATTTCTCGATCCAACGTCGAGTTCCTTCTTTTAAACTTTCTTTAAACCATATCGAAAGATCGAGTGACAAGAAGTGTACACCTCTTGAATACCTCGATTCTTTTGGATTAACACTTTTTTTTAAACCTTTCTTTAATTAAATCGAAAGATCTTGTGACAAGGGGTGAACACCTCTTGAATACCCTGATCTTTTTGAAGCTAAAACACATTAATAAAATCAAAGTGATCAAGTGACAAGAAGTGCACACCTCTTGAATACCTTCGATCCTTTGAATCAAACAATAAAAAACTTTCTTAAATAAATCGAGAAATCAAGTGACAAGAAGTGCACACCTCTTGAATACCTTGATTTTCTTGAACCAAAACTCTTTAATTAATCAAAGTGATCCTGTGACAAGAAGTGCACACCTCTTGAATACCTTGATCCTTTGAATCAAAATACATCAATCAAACCAAGAGATTGAGTGACAAGGGGTGCACACCTCTTGAATACCTTGATCTTTTGAAACTAAAACACATTAATCAAACCGAAAGATCTTGTGACAAGAAGTGCACACCTCTTGAATACCTTGATCTTTTGAATCTAAAACATATTAATAAAACCAAGAGGTTAAGTGACAAGGGGTGCACACCTCTTGAATACCTTGATCTTTTGAATACATTAACTAACAAGGACAACAAGTGACAATGGGGCTCGCTCCTGTTCAATACCTTGGGTAAAGACGCGCTAGGTGAACACCTATGCTCAATCCTTTGCTAAACGTCCGTAAACAAAACAATCTCAATTTCATTCAACCTTTTTGCCTCATGGCTTTTAAAACTCTTTTCATAAACGAGACACTTATCCAATTTTCAATACGAACATACTTCCACATGTGAAGATCGAACATCTTCCACTCGAATGCGATGATGGCCAAAATCATGTCTTATCTTGATTTAGTCATCCATTCTTGTAGTGATATCATATCCATGTGCGCGTAGTATTTCCATTTGAAAGCGATCGAGTACCTCTCGCTAAAATCAACCAACAAACTTTTCGTGGTTCCTAGCCCGAACTACGATTGCTCTGACTTTCCCATTGCACTAGGGAATACGTAGGCACAAGATACAAACGTCTTGGCGAGCATAATAATAAAAAATCTTTTCTTTTCCTTCATAATAATAAAAAAATATTTTCTTTTTTCTTCATAATAATAAAAACCCTAAAAATATTTCCTTTTATCTTTTCTCGATTAATAAGCTAAAGAACACAAACATAACACTAACACTCAAACACGAAACTAACTAAATGGGTCCCATCGAGTACGATGGAGGTGAGGGGTGCTAACACCTTCCCCTCGCTTAACCGACTCCCGAACCTAAAATTTGGTTACAACGACCATCTTATCCGTTTCTTTTCTCTTTGTGGGTTTTATCGATATTTTCCCTTTCCTTCTTGGAATAAATAAAGTTCGGTGGCGACTCTGTTGTACTTCGAATGCGCGAAAGCGCGTTGAGTCACATTTTTACCGCTACAGAAAGCGGCGACTCTGCTGGGGAGTATCCTAAGAGAGTCAACCCTAGTTTAGTTTGTTTTTATTTGAGTGTTTGCTTTTGTTTGTTTATTCTTGTGTTTTTTATGCTTATGTTCTTTATATTTATTCTTGTATTATTTATGTTTCTTTACTCTTGCTTTACCGCTTTTTATTTATTTCTGTATATACTCATTTGTGGGTATGGGAATGATACTTGAGTGAAGCTCTCAACCCGAGCTTTTGAAAAACAAGAGAAAAACATAAGTTAGGAGGTGGTTGTGTAGTGCTAGTCCCCAAGGTGAACACCTTGAATGGCTAATACGAGAACCCCACTTGGAGGAGACTTAGTCATGAAATTTGTCATAAGATGGTTCGCCCATCGCATGGCAGAAATCTGATTTCGTCGCTAACTCCAAGGACCTTTAGAACCCGTTCCATATAAAGAAGTTATGCATCGATCCCCAAGGTGCACTCCTTGTCTGATTGGTACAATAACCTCGCCTAGAGGTTGCATATTCATGAAATTCGTTATAAGACGGTTCACCTGTCGCATGATGAAATTCTGATCATGCTTGGATGCCTCTAGGTACCGTTATATCCAAAAACTTTAGAGCTAACCTTGTGAGGGGATTTTTGGGTAAAGAACTTAGAACTGTCCTAACTTAGGGAGCCTTCCTCAATAGGTTGTTTTTGTTATCACGCTTTGCATCAAAACATTGCATGACATTGCATATCATTTGCATCATGCAAGTACCTCATTCCAACTATCTCTTTCATTCAGTTATCTGTCAACTGTCAAACTGGTTCCTCCACACGAGTACGAGACTAGGGCCAACGTCAGACGAAGAATGGCGGACCAAGAGCAACACAATCTTGAAGTTAGAATGGAGATTGAAGATTTGAAGTCAGGAATGACTAAGCTCACCGAGATGTTGCAAGTTCTGATTGCTAGAGGGGAACCACCTCAAAGGACTGTTATTCAAGAGGTCGCCGACGATGTTGAAGACCCTATTCCTGTTCAGAGGCCTGCCACTACATGGCATGAGTTTGGTTTACCTCCGGATTATTCTCCACCTCACGCCACTGCTGCTATGGTTGGTCAATCTTTACGACCAATGTTCCAAGCTCCAATCATGACTGAATGTCAACCAATTGTGCACGCTGATGGACAAACCACTTATGAAAATCCTCTCTTTGAGCGCCAAGCTGGTGACATTGATGAAGTCAAAGAACAATATCAAATCCTGGAGAAAAGACTAAGAGCCATGGAAGGTGCTGATAATTTTGGGGTTGCTGCTGAGAACATGTGTTTGGTTTCTGACCTGGTTATGCCTGCAAAGTTCAAAACTCCTGAGTTTGAAAAGTACAAAGGGTACACTTGTCCAAGAAGTCATTTGACCATGTACTACCGCAAGATGGCTGCCTACACCAAGAACGACAAATTGCTGATTCATTGTTTTCAAGATAGCCTGACTGGTGCTTCCCTGAAGTGGTATATGGGACTGGAGAAGAGTCATATTCGTTGCTTCCAAGATCTGAATGATGCTTTCATGAAGCAATACAAGTACAATCTGGACATGGCTCCTGATCGCCGTCAACTGCAAAACATGTCTCAAAAAGAAAGAGAGTCCTTCAAGGAGTATGCTCAACGTTGGAGAGAGCTAGCTTCTCAAGTGGAACCTCCTTTGGCTGAAAAAGAACTGACTGGAATGTTTGTGGACACTCTCTCACCTTTCTATTGGGAGAAGATGATTGGAAGTATGTCCTCCAACTTTACTGACTTGGTGACCATTGGTCAAAGGCTAGAGGAAGGAATTAAGAATGGCAAGGTTGCTAATGCTGCAGAATCCTCTAATGGGGCAAAGAAACCCTATGGAAACTTCTATAAGAAGAAAGATGGTGAAACCAACGCTGTTTCAAACGATGATAGAGGACCTCGTCAGAAAGCTCAACATTATGATCAATCCCAGATAGCTGCTGTTGCTTCTGTTGCCAAAGTGCAACCAGTTCAAGCTCCTCTCCAAAATGCTGGTCAGAATCAAAATCGCGCTGCAAGGTCTAGGACTCAGTTTGACCTGATCCCGACGACTTATACAGAACTGTATCCTCATTTGGTTCAACTAGGTTTGATTACTACAAGACCCTTGACTCCTCCAAATCCTCTTCCAGATAATTTCAGATCTGATCTTCACTGTGAGTTCCATCAGGGAGCCGCTGGTCATGATTTAGAACGTTGTTACGCACTGAAGGCTAGAGTACAAGACTTGGTCAGAGGAAAGGTGATAGAATTAAAGGCTCGTACTCCAAATGTTGTCGAGAACCCTTTGCCCGAGCATGACAAAAGTGGCTGAAGACTGAGAATGACAAGTTGCTTCCCCTAAAGCCAAGTGTTTCAGACAGGATAGCTCCTCCTCGTCACTGATTAGTCACTAGGCCTTGTTTCTTTATGTTTGCAATTTCCTTGTTTTGTTTCATGTACTGCATTTAAACTTTGTTTGTCCTGAGTATTTGATTTTAATGAAATGAGCATCGCGTATTTTGATTCAATTCAATCCACTGTGTTTATCTTTATGTTTTATCTTTAAAAAAAAAATAAAAAAAAAACAAAAATATATTTCTTATTCACTTTCTTTATCAAACTTGTGATTTATGCAAAGATTGGAGGGAGGATGATGAGAACAAATACCCAAATTGTTGAATTGTATGCTTTCAAATAGAACTTTGCTAATGATGTAAAGGCATTGTTTCAATCCCCAAACACTGGAGAAATAAGGAAGTTAATCCCTAGTCTACCCCCTTTGAGCCTAGAAGTTGGTGTTTCCTTCTGTATGAAAGTAACCCAAAATTTTAACCTGGGGCAGGGTAGTTCTCAGTTAATTTGTTTGTGCATTCAATTACAAGTAAATCATTAAGTACACCTTCCAATAAGGGTTTCAATCAATGGTGACCAAGATGGTTATCATCAATCATTATCAAGGCAGTTACTATCTTTCCAATAACAAAAAAATTTTAAAAAAAAAGCCTGCTAAGTCAAAACCTACGAAGGAGTCTTAGGCAAAATTAGGGCATCCCGCTGACTGTAATCCTAAAAAGAAACAGTTCAGGCAAAATTTAGGGATATCAAAAGAAAAAAGAAGTCAATAAGTTCCTGAACAACAATAAAACGTTGTGACTATCAAATGAAAGAAGTGACTGCCATCTCAAAGATTCCCTTGGTCCTTAAACCATCATCATTATCATAGGTGCAATCCCAAAAGCCTTTTGGAACCTGAATGTATAGTTTGAGTTAACTGAACGTAGGATTGAAGTTCATCACGAAGAATGGGGTGGGTACAAATATACTTTGAGCCTATATCCTTTGTTTCTGAAACCGTGAACCAAGCCACGTTACAACCTTCAAAAGACCTAATTGAAGCAAGGTTTATTTTGAAAGCATATTACAACAAGGTTGCGTTAACCTGACTCCTAAAGATCTTTGCAAATCGTTTGTTTTACCATACCTTTTGCCTTATCCATCAATTTGAATGTCTAGACAACTGTGTTTGGACCTTTGATTCACTTTCTATACATCAATAGCATCATTCCAATAATGACTTTGATTTCAAAATATGCTTTGAGCATTGCATTAAAATTACCATTTTGAATGAACATTTTATTTGTAAGTACTCATCTTCAAGGAAGTTCAAACAGTCGAGAAACTTGATTAGTGATCCTATCAGGGGCAAGTTACTTCAAGATCCTGTTATTCAAAAGTTATATTGGGGGCAAGTGTTCCCAACATTCATTTCAAGAACTGAAGCAACGATCAGATAACAACCAGTCAGTCAGGGGCATTCTTCTTCAGCAATCCCCAAGCAATTTAGCAGTCCTTCCCAAAAGGATCATCAATGTGACATAATAGAATTGACAATGTTCTCTGTGTTGAGGAACCAGATGTCCTTTTCTTCCGCACAAAAGAGTCTGCCCCAGTTGTCACAAATAATTGCATTTCATTCATCATTCATATATCATGCATTGAAAGAACCATATATCAAGCATCCTCATGCGCATTTTCCCAAGTCCTGTTGTTATCAACATCTTACCTTGAGATCAAAGTCCAACTCAGTTGGCATCAATCAAGCTAGTTTTTATTCATTTGTTTCAATTTGTCTGTGTTTACCCGATGCTTTCCCGGATATGTCTCTGTTTTTCTGATGCTTTTCCAAATATGTCTTCGATCATTCTAATGCTTTTCTAGAATATTCAGTTTGTTTCCATACATTCAATGCTTTCCTGAATATCATGGATGCTTTCTCCGGGGTCTATGGTATCATTCAATGCTTCTCTGGATGAATACTCGGATTTTTCTATCTGGTTTTCACATCTAATGCTTTTCTGGATGCGTTTTCCAAGGATTATTCGATGATCTCCTGAATGTCTTTAACGATGTGTTTTAGAGTTTATTCAACGCTTTTCTGGATATCTCCGGTGTTTGTTTCTGGTACGTTCAATGTTATTCTGGATGTACTTGATTGTGTTCTCGAAGTTCATTCAATGTTTTTCTGGATGACTTTAATGTCTTTTTCCAGAGTTTATTCAATGATTTTCTGAATATCTCTGGTGCTCATCGCCATTTACCCCAATTGTTTCTTCCATTAAGTCTTTTATACATTCCACTGGTAGTTTGTCTCTTGTGGCGCCTGATTCCCCGCAAAATTCAACATGTGTCTCATATCATATTGCATTCAAAATAACAAAAAAAAAAGTGTCCATTGCATTCATGCCATAAGCATTGTCGCGGCGATCTTAGGACAAAAATTGTGTACTTTGTATTTAAGTCTCTTAACATCTTCGATAGAAGAAACTTAAATAGGGGCATCTGTCGCACCCCAATTTTTGCCCTACAAATTTCATTCATTTTTAGTCATGTCGCATATGTATTTTAATCGTCACATTTTTGCATATTTTAATTCGAGTTACCTTTTTTTCGAAGTTTCATTTTAGACTCCATAGTTCTTGTAATCATAAAAAAAAATGTCAAAAAAATGTGTGTTTTAATCTTTTTAGTTTAATTTTTAATAAAAAAATTATTAGTTTTAGATCATTTAGTTTATTTAGGGTTAGTACTATTTTTTATCATTTAGTTTAGATTTATTTTAATCTATTATTAACCAAATAAAAAATGTAGAAGTTTAAGTTCATTTTTTTAATATAGTTTAGACCCATTAATCTTTTTATGTGGTCCAAGTTCTTGAGCTATTACAAGCAAAAATCACAAGTCTTTTTTGATGCCATTTTGGACTATATGCCTTTTGTTTGTCTCTTGGTCCCCACAACAGTGTTGTCTCAATCCTGCTTCAAAACACTCCAAAGTGCTGCAAAACCACAGAGGTAATTAGTCCACAAACTGCTGCCTCAAACGGTCAAAAAACTGCTGCATATATGTCCAAAACTTCTGATGCCTTGCACAAAAGTGGACATCCACAACCTGCATAACAAAAGCACAAAATCAGAGCTCAAGAAATGTTCAAAACCCTTTGGATTTTCCCCCCTAAATTCTATCATTCACTTCTATAAAGAGGTTTTTCTAACAGGAAGAAAAGGGGGGATTCACAACAACTTCTAAACCAAAATTCCACTCATACAAACTCTCAACCCACCTCACACTTGAACCTCCATAAACCGCAAAAATCACAGCACTTCAACAACAGATAATCCTTGCCCATAACTCTCATTCACAAGCCACCCCAAAAACTTAGATCAACATCAATACCATTTCAGCAGCAAAACGATAAACAACATCCATCAACGTTATCACCGAAACCTTCATAAACCTGTCACACATAACCAACATTAAAACTGAATCAGAGCATTTACAATCATCTTCAACTCCATTCAATCACTTTCACAGATCTAAATCAACAAAAACGCAACACCATTTGGGCCACCACACCGACCCTCATCATCAACATCGCAGATTAGCCACGCTCCTCAACATCGGAGTTCACCCACAGCAACACTTCAACGATTTGTGCCGACGCGAACAACAAGCTCAGCTCCCCGTGGATTCTTCACCTCCGAGAACGATCGGAGTCGGTACTCTTCATTTTCTTTGATCTCTTTAATTGGATGTCGATCTTGTAATGGATTTTGGATGGTTGTTTTCATCGACTTTATGTAACTTGCTTTTGCTGTGACATTGTTGTTTTTTTTGTTTCAATAATGAGTTGATATCGTGAGAGATAGAATCGGGAGAGATAAGAGAAACAGAGGGAGTTGTTGTTTTCGATTTCGTGTGAGAACAGAGAGAGAATCGAGAAGAGAGGCTAAGCTTTGTTGCTTTTCTGAGCGAGAGAGTTTGAGTAAGTCGTGAGAGAAACGTGAAAGCAGAAAAGAGGAACGTGAGGGAGAGGCTGGATGATCCCTCATGTCTTCTTCACTAGGGTTTTGTCTCAACGTTAATGTTGGGCCGAATTTAATTAAGCCCGTTTAGTCTTATTGATCTTCACATCGCTATTGTGGACCGACACCCCTCCTGTAGTTTGTTTGTTTGATTTTAACTTTGGGCCTTATTTGAGCCCAACATGTTTTGTTTTATTTTTATCGTTTTGCTATTTTTACTTCATATGATTTTTTTTTAGTTGTTAGTTTTGTTTTGTTTTCATGAAAAAAAACACCAAAAATATGTTTTAGACTTAAGTTTTTTTAAAGATTTTTTTTATAGAAAAATGAATGTGTTTAGATGTATAGTTTTGATTCAAAAAATTATTAAAATATCAAAAAAAAAAACATTATATTTATCTTAATCCAAAATAAATAAACCTTGGTCCAACGCCAAGTTGTTACAAATAATTTCTCGATCCAACGTCGAGTTCCTTCTTTTAAACTTTCTTTAAACCATATCGAAAGATCGAGTGACAAGAAGTGTACACCTCTTGAATACCTCGATTCTTTTGGATTAACACTTTTTTTTAAACCTTTCTTTAATTAAATCGAAAGATCTTGTGACAAGGGGTGAACACCTCTTGAATACCCTGATCTTTTTGAAGCTAAAACACATTAATAAAATCAAAGTGATCAAGTGACAAGAAGTGCACACCTCTTGAATACCTTCGATCCTTTGAATCAAACAATAAAAAACTTTCTTAAATAAATCGAGAAATCAAGTGACAAGAAGTGCACACCTCTTGAATACCTTGATTTTCTTGAACCAAAACTCTTTAATTAATCAAAGTGATCCTGTGACAAGAAGTGCACACCTCTTGAATACCTTGATCCTTTGAATCAAAATACATTAATCAAACCAAGAGATTGAGTGACAAGGGGTGCACACCTCTTGAATACCTTGATCTTTTGAAACTAAAACACATTAATCAAACCGAAAGATCTTGTGACAAGAAGTGCACACCTCTTGAATACCTTGATCTTTTGAATCTAAAACATATTAATAAAACCAAGAGGTTAAGTGACAAGGGGTGCACACCTCTTGAATACCTTGATCTTTTGAATACATTAACTAACAAGGACAACAAGTGACAATGGGGCTCGCTCCTGTTCAATACCTTGGGTAAAGACGCGCTAGGTGAACACATATGCTCAATCCTTTGCTAAACGTCCGTAAACAAAACAATCTCAATTTCATTCAACCTTTTTGCCTCATGGCTTTTAAAACTCTTTTCATAAACGAGACACTTATCCAATTTTCAATACGAACATACTTCCACATGTGAAGATCGAACATCTTCCACTCGAATGTGATGATGGCCAAAATCATGTCTTATCTTGATTTAGTCATCCATTCTTGTAGTGATATCATATCCATGTGCGCGTAGTATTTCCATTTGAAAGCGATCGAGTACCTCTCGCTAAAATCAACCAACAAACTTTTCGTGGTTCCTAGCCCGAACTACGATTGCTCTGACTTTCCCATTGCACTAGGGAATACGTAGGCACAAGATACAAACGTCTTGGCGAGCATAATAATAAAAAATCTTTTCTTTTCCTTCATAATAATAAAAAAATCTTTTCTTTTTTCTTCATAATAATAAAAACCCTAAAAATATTTCCTTTTATCTTTTCTCGATTAATAAGCTAAAGAACACAAACATAACACTAACACTCAAACACGAAACTAACTAAATGGGTCCCATCGAGTACGATGGAGGTGAGGGGTGCTAACACCTTCCCCTCGCTTAACCGACTCCCGAACCTAAAATTTGGTTACAACGACCATCTTATCCGTTTCTTTTCTCTTTGTGGGTTTTATCGATATTTTCCCTTTCCTTCTTGGAATAAATAAAGTTCGGTGGCGACTCTGTTGTACTTCGAATGCGCGAAAGCGCGTTGAGTCACATTTTTACCGCTACAGAGACCAATGGGTTTAACTGAATTTGCATACCCGAGTTTTCGTCGGGCTAGGACTGGATTGTAGTTAATTCCTCCTTGTGTACCAATGAGGGGTACGTTGGCGAACTCTCCACAACTATCAATGGTTTCTGTACCGCAGCGAGCCAAGGTATACCAACGAATATCATTATTAGTAAGGGACATAAGTCTTTGAGACCAACGCAAACCTTCTCGGTTTTCCGTGAAAGTAGGAGACTTAGGTAAGTGTGAAACAATCCATTTGTACAAAAGAGGTGCACAACATACAATGATTCCACCTCCTTGGCAATTCCTATGATGGATAGAGAAATACATGTCACCAAGCAAAGTCGGAACAGGATTTCCAATCAGAAAGATCTTTATGGCGTTGATATCAACAAAGTCGTTGACGTTGGGAAACAGAACCAACCCATAGATGAGCAAGGCTAGTATAGCTTCAAAAGCTATCATGCTACCAGTTTCGATGAAATCAAAGGCTTTCTTTATTAAAAACTGCGAAGTCAAACCCGGAAGGTTTCCTTTGGTAGTCCAATTGCTCTCTACTTCAGATTTCTTCAAGTGGATACTTGCTGCAATGACTGGTGATTTAGGAATGGCTTCCAAACCATTGAAAGGTATTTTGTCAGACACAGGAATACCCAAAAGATTGGCATATTCTTCCAAGGTTGGTACCAACTGATAGTCTGGAAAGGTGAAACACCGGTAGACGGGATCATAGAACTGAACCAGAGTTTTGAGAAGTCCTTCATCAACACGAGTGTTCAAGATATGCAAAAGCTTTCCATAACTTTTCCTAAAATCGGAAGGATCTTGTACAAAAGATGCTAACTCTTTCAGTCTTTCCACATTAGGTTCTTTGAAACCGTACTTTTTGGTATGCCTTTTTACCCCTTCCATAACTTAATCCTATAATGTTTGCAAAGAAAATTCTCTAAATTTTTGGAAAAATCATGTTTTTATGGAAAAAGATGGGTTTTTTAATGAATGTATGAATGCATGGATGCATGGATGCCACATATTCAAACATGGTAAAGCAAGCATGGTAATGCAAACATGGTAACACAAACATGGTATTGCAAACATGGTATTGCAAACATGGTAATACAAACATGGTACACATAGGTTCAAAGGTCCAGCGTCACGAGCATGAGGTCAGAGAACCAAACATGGGATAGTACTAGGGTTTATCACCTGCACAACATGTTCTACTGATACGTCAGAGTCTACATTTTTCTTTCGGATATTACCGGCTTGCACAACTGAACTTGTGAGCTAGCAATATTCTCAAGAAAAACTCGTCTGAGTGTGGTTCTCCGCATGACAACTAATCCAAGTCTTCACCTGAATAGTTTCTGCACCACAACCTTATAAGGCTAGGATGGGTTATGGGTTCTACAGCCAACTCAGCTTCTACAGTTCAATGAAAGCAGTAATGTCTTCGCAACTAAACTTGCTAAACATATACTACCAACAAGGAACCTCCACTGAGCGGAAGGATTCTCATGCCAGCTTTTTAAGGACTGACTCCTTGTATGCCGTACATGACTATACCCTCCACCTAATTCTTATGTGTACTTAATCCGGGTTAGGATTTGTCCATAATGTATCACTTATAACAGAATCACACAAGTAACAGAACCAAAGAACCACACATGTAACAAGAATGAAAAAGAAATAAGGATAAAGACCTTACAACTCAGGGTAGACCTCCTAGTTTGCTTGCTCAAATCAAAACAAACAAAATTCTCATACACTGTTGTTTTTCAAAACAAAACTTTCCAAAAAGACAATGCTTTGTATACATCCAAACACGAATCATTACAAAGTTAACATTCTTTTCAAAACATCTTTCGAAAGATAAACAAACATTTTGTATACATCCACACAAGGATCATTACAAAATTCAATTTACAAAGGTATTTGAAACCACATATGAGCATTCTAAAGCAATTGAAAAGTAATCGAAAAACAAGTGAGCTAAGCAAACTTAAGAGCCCATGGATAACCATGGATACAAAGGGTGCTAACACCTTCCCTTTGTATAACCTACCCCCTTACCCAGAATTTCTTAAAGGTCTTTTTTCTGTTTCTTTTATAAACCTTTCCTTAATTGGATAAAATAAAAGGTCGGTGGCGACTCTGTGAATTTTCAAAAATGCGAAAGCATAAGCGATAAAAAAGAGTCAGTTCACGTATCTCTCCCGCTCAGAGGTATGGCCCGAGAAAAAACGGAGGTCCACAATTATCTTAGCAGTTCCACCTGAAAAACAATTTCATATGGTATGTCCACTAAACTTATTATTATACAGGTTCATTATCACTTAATCGAAACATAAGCCAACATGCATTGTTCAAGAATAATGAAAAGGTTGCGCAATGCCAACCAGCTAGCATAAGAAAAAGAAATGTTTCTACTGAATTTTAGACACTGAACAATATGCAAGACTCTTTCAGCCTGGTACTTATTCATCATCTCTTTATCAAAATATTAAAATTAAAGTCCATGAATATAATGAAAGATGTGACTAAACATGTGTACAATTTCATCATCACTTAATCGAAACACAGTCCAAGATGCGTTGTTCAAGAATAATGAAAAGGTTGGGCAATACCAACCAACTAGCATAAGAAAAAGAAATGTCTCTACTGAAATTTTAGACACCGAACAATATGCAAGACTCTTTCAACCTGGTACATATTCATCATCTCTTGATCAAAATATTAAAATTAAAGTACATGAGCATTATGCAAGAGCTGACTAAACATGTGTACAGACTCATCATCACTTAATCGAAACACAAGTCAACATGCGTTGCTCAAGAATAATGAAAAGGTTTTGTAATGCCAACCAAATAGCGTAGGAAAAAGAAATGTCTCTAATGAAATTTTAGTATCTGAACAATATGCAAGACTCTCTCAGCCAAGTACATATTTATCATCTCTTGATCAAAATATTAAAATTAAAGTCCATGAACATTATGCGAGAGAAGACTAAATATTTGTACAGGTTCATCATCACTTAATTGAAACATAAGCCAACATGCGTTGCTCCAGAACAATGAAAAGGTTGTACAATGCCAGCTAGCTTCTTCGAATCTAACTGATATGGTGAATTCAGTTTTGGGAACAAGTCATCAAAAGCGATTAATGAGACAATATTGTATGCATATTATTATTATTAATATATTGATTTATTATGTTTCTTAAAATTTTCAACGTAGTTCAAATTTCTTAAATGTTGTAATTAATTTAAAGTTTCAGGTGAAAAAAGTTCTAGCATTTAGCAACAAGGAGAAAAAAAATTATTGACTTGGAGGAAGAAAAAGATGATGAAGATGATGATGATAGAACAAATTCTACATCTGAACTTTTTAAAGTAGCTAGGCATATGCAGGTAATATAGTTTATAACTCAATTAATTTTACTTTGTCCTATGAAAGTAAAATTGAGAGTTGTAAGGCAAGAAATAAAGTAAGTACATATTTGAATCACATGTTGTGTATGTTTGAGAGATTTTAGGATCTAATTGTTCTAAACTCTATTCTATAAAAAAATGTTACTTTATTTTATATGTAATGATATATAGGGTACTTTGCAGGATGATAGCTTATTTGAAGATGAATTGATCAATCAAGTTACTAAATGCTCCAGAAAATTTATATTAAACTATAGTGCACAATTGGTAAAGTTGGATGATATTGGCATTTTAGATGATTTTTAAGTTTTGGTTGAATTGTTATATTTTTTTTTGAAAGCAAGAATCTATTAAAGGGTGCCAAAACTCCAAGAACCAAACAGAAGAAAGTACAATACAAATCGAAAAGAAAATTACACAACCAAATACACCTATCCTAAGTATAGCAAAGAGTTTTTGTTAAACTCATAAAAATTACAGTTGGATTGTATAATTTTCCCTATAAAAGTCCATCTCCAAACCAAAGCTTTACAGCTCCACACCATATCTGACACGTTCCAAACATTGTTATATTAATAGCTTTAGACTTTGTTTCTTATTAAACAAATTTGGATGTTTTTCTTAGTTTATTTAAAAATGATGAATTAAATTTGTTTAAATTTAATATTGTTGGAGCCTGATTAAATTATTATGTGTGACAATCTTTAAAGTAAGATGGTACATATTCCTTGTTTATGGAAAAGAAAAGGAAAATGTCAGGATGAATTAAAAAAGGTAAAAAAAAAATTTCTTATTTTGAAAGAATATTTTTTTTTTGTCAAAAGAAAAAAACTATACTTTTTTTAAATCTAAATCTCTTTTTTTTCCTTGTAGTTTTTTTTTTCTATTTTATAAAAAAATTTAAATAAAAATAAATTTACGTTTTATTTGTAAGAAAACGTAAATTTTATTTTGTAGTCATTTTGTAATATCGTTTTTTGCCGGACTTGTTCCGTTATTGTGTATCAAGGTTGGAGAACCATTAGTTCTCCCATTAATATAATTTTTTCTTACACAAAAAAAAAAGAGATAATAAATGCATATTTACCCATTTACTTCATCTCTCATTTTTTTACACAATCACAAAAGTTTAGTCTTTTATAATATGTCTTCAGCAAAACCAACAGTGAAAGACACTAAGTAGGGTAACTTTTACATATAATATTTACTATTGGTCTTCATGAACGTTCTCTTACATACTCATGTTTGTGAAAGTATTTCACTATAAAAAATATCTTGCTAACGAGTGCTTAGGAGACATTTTTTAAGGATTCCCAGATAACAAAAAATATTTTAAAAAAAAATTGACTATTTCAATTTTCAATGCATTAAATAAACATATTTTTAATTTTTTTTTTTACTATTTTAAAATTTGAATGAGTGTCATCGAAACACTCGTTAACATTTTCCTAAAAATAATACATATCTCCTTTTATCTCAAAACGTTCACAGTTTTACAAATCATCCTTAATTTTATTTTTATCTTCTATTTTTTGACAGGTCTTTTCTTATTATACCACCTTAAAATTGTGTATTCATTTTTTTATTCAAGTTTGTTTTTATTAATTATAAACTTTAACCTTTAGATTTCTTAACTTGACCCTTAAAATCACAAAAAATAAATATTCTTATAAGAAGAGGTCATAGCTTGAATATAAAAGTTATATTTTAACTACAATGCTAAATAATGCTAACTTGTAATATAAGAGTGCATTTTAAAAACTAAATGTAAAATTTTATTTAAAAAATTGTGTATTATTTTTATTAAAACTTATTATTATAATGTTTAATTGTTTAAACATATATAATAATTGAAACTTTATCTTGAAAATACTATTCTTTTGCCGTAGTAAAGTCATATTTACATTTTTTTTAAAGTTGCATGATTTTTTGTGCACAATGTGTTTTAAAATTTTAATAATTCTTTAAATGTACGTGTTATTAGTATTTTTATCAAACATTTATGCAAGAGTGTGGCAAAAAAATTTCTTTGAAAAAATACGAGAGTGTCTATTGATGTAATATCTCAACAAAAATATTTTGTAAAAACACTTAATCCGTCAATCAATGAAAATTAGAGAGCTGGGTATAAAATATTAATTTTAACATGGAGAGGAATTTAGTACTTTTCTATGAAGCCACATGGTATTTTAAGACCAAGGAATATGAAATTAGGTTTAACAATGTGAGTAAGTATTCAAACCAAGATTTTGGAACTAAGGATATTAGTTGAATTCTCTAGACCAAGTAAAAAGGTGAAATGGTCTTTTAGGCCTTAAGATAAAATGAGTCCTTAAGAGAGAATTGGAATTTTTCCAACTTCCTAGTGAACAAGTAGGCATGTTGAAAGAAAAGGGAAAAGTAAGGAGATTTTCTCAAATTCATCATTCGCCTCTTACTCACAAGGCTAACTCTTGATGAACAATAATGGAGTTCTACTTCATTCCACCGTCTACCTCAAGGAAGTAAGAACTCTTAGTTCATACTCATTCTCCTCTTCTTTAAACTTTATTCCTTTTAACCTTCAATTCTTGCATGAAGAAGCCATCTAGTTGAAGACAAAGCTTTGGCCTCAAATGTTAATGGGAATTGTAATACGGTGGGAGAACTGACTTTTTACAAATGTGCGGATAGCAAGAGTCTCCACCGACTTTTATTTTATCCAATTGGAAAGGCAAAAAAATAGGAAAGACCTTTTAAAAGACTTTGAGTTCGGGGGGTAGGTTATACAAAGGGAAGATATAAGCACCTTTTGTATCCATGGGTGTCGCGGGGAAAAATCGTATCTTTTTCGGGATGAGACACCTGATGCCTTCACTGGGCTCGAGTGCTCAAAAATGATTTTTCTTTTGTTTCGACCAAACTTTTTATTGTTTCCAAAGTAGGAAAAGGAAAAAAGCTGCAATAACCTTAAAAGTGGGGGAGAGATTCCGGGTAAGAGGGTTGGTTATACGAAGGGAAGGTATTAGCACCCAACGTATCTATAGTACTCTATAGGCTTCTTTGCTATGTTTGTTTCATTCTATGTTATGGTGGAGGTTCTGTTGTGAGATAGGTGGGACCTAGGGTGTTTGTTTGTTTATGCTCGCAAAGATCATCGCGATCCTCTGCATACATATCCCTTAGAGGGAATCAGAGCATCTGTAGCTCGGGGTCTACGGGTGCTAAGGTTTGAGTGGTTTGAGGGAGAAGCTTTGCTCGCCAAGGATACGACCTTGTGCCTACGTATTCTCAAAGGGATGTTGAGGAAGTCAGAGCAATCGTAGTTCCCACTTATGCTAGTGGAAGCAAGGGGTAAGAGACAAATGTCATCTAAACGTTCGATGTATCTAATCTATATCATCAGATACATCTGTTTGATTTTGTTTGAAAATCTTTTCATTATAAGCCCTGGGCCATGCCACTTATGGTGCTTAGAATGATAAAGATGTTTTTTAGCCAGCCTTGTGGCAAAAACTTTCAATGAAGTCAGGCTTGTGACAAAAAGTTTTGATTAATCAGCCAGCCTTGTGGCAAAAGTTTCAATGAAGTCAGCCTTGTGACAAAAACTTTGATTAATCAGCCAGTATGGTGGCAAAAAGGTTTGATTGATTAGCCAGCCTTGTGGCAAAAAAGTTAACTTGATTGATTGATTTGTGATGATATAGAAGATATACTCCTATCATAGAGATGATAAATGTATAATCTCCTAGGGTATTTGTTTTGGATATTGGGGATGCTTATAAGAAGCCCGTGGGTCCTTGTACGAAGCCCAAGAGGAGGCTATCCGAGGGTCTTTGCATTGTAAGCCCAAGAGGAGGCTATGGGAGGGACAATCGAGGGTCCTTGCATTGTAAGCCCAAGAGGAGGCTATGGGAGGGACAAGTCGTTTGTACGAAGCCCAAGAGGAGGCATGGTATAGTTGGTTTGAGCTCTTAGAGCGATTTCACCGGGAAACCATACTCTATGTCCTAACCTAAACTAAGGAGATTCTTTGCACGAAGCCCAATAGGAGGCAATGGGGAACCTAGTGTTGTACTAAGTTGAACAAGCATATATAACATGAACAAACACATGAACAAGTATGAACAAACATGGACAAACATGAACAAGTATGAACAATTACATATATATATGTCAAGGTGTGTGTATATAATGGAGTTTATGAAGGAAATATACCTGTAAGTATGGTCCATTTGTATACACGGGGGCTCGGGACTTATACTCGGGGAGAGGCCCATTGAGTTCATTCAGAAGTTATGTAAACAAATATTTACAAGAGGGGCTTGGGACTTATACCTACATGGAGGCCCATGGTATTTTTGGGAAGATTTAAAGAGAACCTTCATTTTTTATTTGTTATTCGAGGTTAAAAATCAAATTGATCGAGGTATGTACAAAAAAGTGTATGTACAATGAAATACCTAATTTCATGTAAGGGAATGAGACTTATACCTATGTGGAGGCCCATGTTTTATTTTATAAAACATGGTTGATTGTTTTGTTAACAGACGCAAGGTTTCGTCGTTTTGAAAACAGTTTGAAAGTTTTGTTTTGAAAGAAGTTTTCTGTTTAAAGAAAAACTGTACAAAGAAAAGGAATGGGACTTATACTCTCTAACATTCGAGAGGCCCAGTTGTTTTGAAAATCAATTGATCAATCCAAAAAGATTTGATCAAGAGTTTTTTTGAAAAGAAAACCAAAAAGAAATGGTTTATTGTTTTGAAAAACTTTGATCGTTTGTTGAAAACAGTTTGAATTTTGACAAAAGTTAACTTAATTAAGATAAAAACAAATTTTATGCTTAATTAAGACCTAAGAGATTAGGGTTTGATCACAAAAATAATTACAAGTGATTAAGTTTGAAAAATCAAATAAAAAACCATATTTAAAGTATCAAAAATACTTAAAAACATGTCATTTTAAGCCTAATAAAAATATATCAAATAATATATATTTTTGTGATTTTTTTGAATATTCATAAAATATATGTATTAAATGAGAAGTGTACAAAAAATGAAGTAAAAATGATGAGTTTTGATTGGTTGAATGAATGGTTGAAGTTGTGTAAAAAACCAAAGAAAACAAGTGATAAAAAATAAGGGATGGGCCAGCCAAGGCTTGAACCCACGCCCTTTTGGTTTCAAGTCCAAAAGCTTACCAACTGAGCTGCGCGCGCAGCTTGTTATTAAGACACATTCAGTGAAATATATAACAAACAAATATTTGAATTTTTTTTAAAACACGTGCCACTATTCATCATCATCATCATCATCGTTATTTCTGAAACAGAGTTACCCATGGCTATCCCAAGCTCATCCACGGCCAAATTCAAACTCCATCAAAACTCAATCATTTTTAACAAAGTAAAGATGCATCTTGCTCGAAATTTAACCACGAATTCAATGATGTAAGCAATTAAAGCTAATAATCAGAGATGCTCATGAATTTTGGAAAGTTGAAGAGTGATTATGTGATTTGGGTGTTTTTGAGAGGTGTGAATGGTTCAAACAACTTCCATATGATGTTTAGGAAGTGTTAGAAGCATCACTTTGCTTAGAACTTCAAAGGTTTAGAAATTGGCATTTCTCCCTCTTTGAAAACTCATGAAACTTACAACTTAAGAAAGAAAGAGAAAACCAATTCTTTGAAAGGTTTTGGTGTCCTTTTGAATGTGATTTGCATCTCTATTTATAGGCCATGAAATCTGATTACAAGCCTTGGCAAGTTGAGAATGCAATGATGATTTTGGCTTAAGAGATAAAAGAGAATATTTTCATTTAATGCTTTAGGTTAAAAACCTAAACCATGGTTAAAAAACTCAAGTTCCATGATATTCTCTCCAATATGATCTTTAGAGATAAGAACCTTGCTGTCTTCATTTTATTTGGTCATTTCTTGCATTATAGGTCCATAAAGTATAAGAACTTTGTGAGAAAATGGTGAAAATTCAAGCATAATGGTCACTAATGTCAAATTTCAAAACCATAGCTACACTCCATATTTTTTCATGCTCTTGGACATTTTGGAAAGCTCATGTTACACACTTCAAAACCCTAGTTGAAAGTTTCTTCAAGACCTTTAAGGAAATGGGTGAAAAAGATCCATGAACTTTGAAGAAAGTGAGATTTTAAGTGAAATTTTCAAAAGATACCAACTTTGAAGCTCCATATCTCTTAAATGGTTGATCTTTTGGAAAATCATTTTATGTGACAAAGTTGTTCATTGGATCAAAATCTACAACTTTCATGTTGGAAGTTTTTTTCAGTTTGTAGGTGAAAGTTTGAGTTATTCCCTTCCAAAGTTTGGAAAAAACCATTGAAAAACACTTTGAATTTTTCTAAGCATGGAAAGTCAAACTTTTGACTTTTTGATTCTTGATTGATTTTCTTGATTTTCCTTGATCAAATGACTTCATATATCATATATTGATGATTTGAAACTTCAAAAGTCATGGTTGACCAAAATTTCCAAAAAGTCAATGGTGATCTTGTACAGTTGACTTTTTCAGACGAATCGCGTTTCTGGAGATTTCAACTGAACCAAGCTGTCCTCACCAAATGAATGGTATGAATGGATCATGTTGAGTTATTAGAGGACCTTGAGCCATTGTTTAAGTTGTGGCACCATGTTCTGATTAAAAAGTCAGTGGTTCAAGTGAATTAGGTCAAAAACCCTAATTGTCGACATGATGAAATTGATGACTGTGGGTCTTGAATTGAGATGTAATTTACATTGGATATTGTCATAGGGATTATTTAAAGATGATTGAAACCTTTGAGTGATCCCCTGGAGCTTTTTAGGGTTTCCCAAATGTGATCCCTGATTTCAGTCCCTGATAGTTCAAAACCCTAATCTGATGATTTGAAATTTCACTGTTGATCAATCCTGGTGTAGGAGATGTCCTGAGCCAATGGATTAGGTCAAAATGATGTACTTGGGGTCTTGAGGTCATGTCCCAAGTCATTAGGTCAAATCCTGAGCAAAAGTCAGGGGTATGCTATCTTCAGTCAAAACCCTAATCTGGTTGATTCAAAGTCTCTAAGCTTGTTGAAATGAATCTTTGAGGACCAAATGTTGATTGTTGATGAAGATAATCCATTTGAGATGACGGGAGAACCAAACCCTAGTTGATTGTTACTTGTACTGATGAATGATTTCTTGATTAAACCCTGTTGAGTCACAAGTGGCAAACACAAGCTATGCAATTTGTTAGAGATGCAAATGATGCATATGCAATGATATGAGGTGGTATCTTAGGTCAAAAATTGGGGTATGACAGATGCCCCTATTTAAGTTTCTTCAACCTGAGATATGAAGATTGAAAATCTTCGTTTATATAGGGTGGAAGAGACTTAAATATCAGAAGACGCGAATTTTGGACCTAAGATACCAAAATTGCGAATGATGCAAGTATGTCTTTATCGAGGGGACATCAAGAACTGACTCCATTGGGGAAAAGAGATCGGGAAGGATGTCTCAATCCGTTTTAGGAAGAGAATCCGTTTTTTTCTTTTCGGAAAGCAAGTGTATGCTTCACCGGGGAATGATAGCTTTGTAAGAAAAGCTTACCTATCGACATTATCGACTATCAGCACAGGGATAGACTTGTTAATAATGAGACGGTGAAAGGTATGAAACTGCATTACCGACTATCAGCATGGTGATAGACTTGACATGGTAAAAAGAGTTTCAAAGGTTCGGTTAATATTACCGACTATCAGCAGGGTGATAGACATGTTAAATAATATAACCAGAACAGAAAGGTTACCGACTACCAGCCTCGTGATAGCGGTTTTGAAGACATGATCAATTATCAGCCAAGTGATAAAATGATTCTAGAGACTTTGCTAGGGAAATTACTGGTTATTCAGCCTTGTGAACAGTAATAAGGCCCTGATTGTCAAATGGTCTTCATGATTGATTTCCTTGAGAGGAAAAGTCTTTTGAAAAAGACATAAGCTGCTCAGATGATGAGGCTATTGCTTATTGTCTGTTTGTCACGACTCTGTTTAGGGAATCGGAATTTGAATTTCTGGTAAAGACAGGGTTCTATCCAAGAATGAATTGGAAAGAAACGGTCAAACAAGACTTTGTACCCATGAGGAATGAACTCAACGGGATTTTCTCCTTCGTTTTGAGAGGAGAAGAATGAAGCAACCTTCTTCCACGAGGAATGATCTCAGTGGGGAACTGGAGAAAGAAAATGTTCTTTTTGCTTATGGGTGACAACCTACTGGAGAGATGACATGCCCATACCTGTTTCTTTTTTTTCTTCTTTCTTCTTTTTTTTTTTTTTTGAGGATAGATATATCCTAAACAAGTGATTTCGAAGCAAACATTGAAAAATGCAAGAATGCATAAATGATGCAAATATGTATGAATGATGAATGTCATGAATGTAGCATGCATACTGACGAAATTGACGGACAAAGAAGTGTATACTGGAGACGGACCGACGTCGCAATACAACCAGATACTTGGCAAATGTTCTTCAACACGGTGCAGATAATACAGTTGATGAATGGTGCTGCATGTTTTAAACTTCTCTGGGGAAGACAAGCGTCTTTTCTCACTAAGATGGAAGAACTTCTTCACTGGAGATAGAAAATCTTCGTTATTGGGGATAAAAGACCTTCTTCACTGGGGATAGAAGAGCTTTTCCTATCATAATCTTTGATTCATCCTATGGAGATAGCTGTTGATGTTCCTTCTGTTGTTCGCAACTCAAAGGAAAATTTCGCTTTTATTTTGAAAAAGAAAAGTAAATTCATTTAAAACTTCTTTTTTCCTTTTCTTTCAAAAGTGAATAACACAATTAAAGCGTCATTTTGCAAGCTAGAAGAAATCAAGAAATTGCAAACAAATGGGCACAAGGCTCAAATTTATTTAATAGGATGGTAACCAGCTAAAGGCGTGATTCCATAGAGTATTTACAAAAGTTGGAAATGGTAATTATGCGGAAAAGGCTACATTGAAAGCAATAACCACTATTCCCCCTAACAACTTTGAGTTCCAACTGTGCTTGTCGCTTCAGATTGACGATGATTTGATTGAAGATCCTTTGATGAAAAAGACTCCTCAGGTGACGAAGTACAGACTGATGCAGTTACTTTGTCATAAATCCTTAATTTTTGCCTAGATTGCCCTTTCAGGTTTTCAATCTACCAGGATGAATTTTTTCTGTTTATTGTCTCTAATTTTTGCCTGGACCGCCCTTTCGGGTTTTCAACCCACCGAGACGCTCATTTTCGCCTAAGTCGCCCTTTGCGGGTTTTCGACTTACCGAGCTGTTTTTTGTCTTTTTTAGACAAAGTATTTCTTGACTGCATCAGCATTCACAGGATGTGGGAGTTCATCACCATCCATGGTTGCAAGAGTCATGGCGCCGCCAGAAAATGTTCTTTTGACAACATACGGGCCTTCGTAATTAGGAGACCATTTGCCCCTAGAATCTGGTTGAAAAGACAAGATCTTTTTAAGCACAAGGTCGCCTTCTCGAAATTCACGAGGTCGAACTTTTTTGTTGAAGGCTTGTTTCATCCTTGCTTGGTATAACTGTCCATGGCATAGAGCAGTCATACGTTTTTATTCGATTAAGTTCAACTGATCATATCTGCTTTGACACCATTCAGCCTCTAATAACTTAGTCTCCATGAGGACTCTCATTGATGGGATTTCAACTTCTACGGGGAGCACAGCTTCCATGCCGTATACTAGAGAAAAGGGAGTTGCCCCTATTGAAGTACGCACTGAAGTACGGTACCCATGTAAAGCAAATGGAAGCATTTCATGCCAGTCTTTGTAAGTGACGATCATTTTCTGGACGATCTTCTTAATGTTCTTGTTGGCAGCTTCAACGGCGCCGTTCATTTTTGGTCTGTAAGGAGAAGAGTTATGATGCTCAATCTTGAATTCCTCACATAATTCTTTCATCATTTTGTTGTTCAAGTTCGAACCATTGTCAGTAATGATCTTGCTGGGAACACCATATCGGCAAATGATGTTATTCTTGATAAACCTCACAACCACTTGTCTTGTAACATTGGCGTAAGATGCTGCTTCGACCCATTTGGTGAAGTAATCAATTGCCACTAAGATGAAACGATGACCGTTTGAAGCTTTTGGTTCGATCATCCCAATCATGTCGATACCCCACATGGAAAAAGGCCATGGAGATGAGAGAACGTTGAGTAGAGTCGGTGGCACATGGATCTTATCTGCGTAGATCTGGCACTTGTGACATCTCTTCACGTGTTTACAACAATCAGATTCCATTGTCAACCAATAGTATCCTGCTCTTAAGATCTTTTTGGACATTGCATGCCCATTTGAATGAGTTCCAAAGGACCCTTCATGCACTTCATGCATTAACATGTCTGCTTCGTGTCTATCCACGCATCTGAGCAAAACCATGTCAAATTTTCTTTTGTATAGCACATCTCCGTTCAGGAAGAAACTGCCAGAAAGTCTCCTTAGAGTTTTCTTATCTTTGTTTGATGCCCCAAGCGGGTACTCTTGAGTTTGAAGGAAGCGTTTGATGTCGTGGAACCACGGTTTATCATCGATGACTGCTTCAGTTGCAAACACATAGGCGGGCCTTTCAAGGCGCATAATTCTGACTTTAGGCATATCATTCCAATGATTGACTTTGAACATGGAAGATAGAGTACCCAAGGCGTCTGCCATTCGATTATGATCTCGGGGTATATGATGCAATTCAACTTTGTTGAAGAAAGTCAACAGACGTCTTGCATAATCTCTGTAAGGAATCAAGCCAGGGTGGTAAGTTTCCCACTTGTCTTTGATTTGGTTGATCACAAGGGCTGAATCTCCATATATGTCTAGGATCTTGATCCTTAAGTCAATGGCTTCTTCGAGACCCATGATACAAGCTTCATATTCTGCGATGTTGTTGGTGCAATGAAATAGCAGTCTGGCGGAGAATGGGATATGAGTACCCTTGGGAGTGATGATGACTGCCCCAATTCCATTACCAAAAGCGTTAACTGCTCCATCGAAAATTAGGCCCCATCTTGATCCAGGATCAGGACCTTCTTTAGGTAATGGTTCGTCACAATCTTTCATCTTCAAGTACAAGACATCTTCATCAGGAAAGTCAAACTTGAGAGATTGATATTCATTAATTGGCTGATGTGCCAAATGATCGGCGAGAATGCTTCCTTTGATCGCTTTTTGAGCACGGTACTCAATGTCATATTCGGATAACAGCATTTGCCATCGGGCAATCGTTCCTGTTAAGGCAGGCTTTTCAAAGACATACTTGATTGGATCCATTTTGGAGATTAACCAAGTAGTATTGTTGATCATGTATTGGCGTAGACGTTTTGAAGCCCAAGCCAAAGCACAACATGTTTTTTCGAGCATGGAGTAACGAGACTCACAATCTGTGAATTTCTTACTCAGGTAATAGATGGCATGCTCCTTCTTACCGGTTTCATCTTGTTGTCCAAGCACACAACCCATGGATTCTTCTAACACGGTAAGGTACATGATTAGTGGTCTTCCTTCAACTGGAGGAATCAATATTGGTGGTTCTAACAGGTACTCTTTGATACTGTCGAACGCTTTCTGGCAATCTTCAGTCCATACAACCCCTTGATCTTTGCGGAGAAGCTTGAAAATTGGCCCACAAGTAGCAGTCATTTGAGAGATGAATCTGGAGATATAGTTCAATCGTCCGAGAAATCCTCTTACTTGCTTTTCAGTCTTTGGTGCAGGCATCTCTTGAATAGCTCTGACTTTGTCGGGATCTACTTCGATACCTCTTTGGCTGACAATGAAACCCAAGAGCTTTCCAGATCTAACCCCAAAAGTACATTTGTTAGGATTCAAACGAAGCTGATATTTCCTTAGTCGTTGAAACAACTTCAAAAGGTATTCAATATGTTCTTCTTCTGTGATGGACTTGGCTATCATGTCATCCACATAAACTTCAATTTCTTTATGCATCATGTTGTAGCGGGGAAAATCTGATATCGAAGCCATGGGATTGACTCGAATCAATATTCCGTTTGAAATCGCCACCGCGCTTTATTTTTTTTCAAAGGAAAAGGGAAAAGAACGTAAAACCCAAAGTTTTGTTTTTAAAACAAGAAAGAGATCTCAGGTACGGGTGTTGATTATATGAGGGGAAGGTTTAAAGCACCCCTCATATCTGTGGTACTCCACAGGAACCTTTTTGAAAATCTGTGTTGTGTGTGTGCTAAAAAACGGTTTGTTTTATTTTTAAAATAAGCTCGGCAAAGCGTTAAGCTTTGGGCCTACATACCTCCTCGGTGCAATGGAGAAGTCAGAGCTAATGTAGTTCCGCTTTTGGGAAAAACGTTTTAAAAACGAATAAACACTTTGGTGTCGTTAGAGAGAAATACTCAGCCATTGATTTTGAGCATGAGAACAAACAAGTTCTTTGCATCGCAAATGAAAGAAGGGCTCCAACTCGGATAAAATCAACGAGTATGCCACTAGCTCTCTCACGCGGAAAAGATCTCGTTATTATCAATCAATTTCAAAATCGTGGGGTATAACCACTCGTTTCGACAGTTAACGGTGTCTAAACTTTTGAAGAAAAGCCACTAAGGGCGAAAGATATTTTTAAGAAAAAGGTTTTGAAAAGATTTGCAAACATAAGAATATTTTGGAAAAAGGGAGAAGATTTTGAAAATTTAAGAATGGGAGGAGATGAAGAGGCTAACCTAATGCATAAAATAAAAGCTAAGGAAAGAAACGGTCTAACCGAATAAGAAGCCAACACTTGACATTAAGAGCCAAGGTAATTTTCCCATCCTTTGGATTTATCAATACCAACACATTAACACTTGGGGATCCAGATGAACTTATTATCTTAGCACCATTTTTTCATTAAGCACATTAAGATTCTGACAAAAATTGGGCAGAGTAACGGCTGTTTTTGGGTAAAATCCTTATCTCAATGCCTTGGAATTAACCATCAAGGGCTTTCAAGGAAATACCTGCACACATAAACATACAACAGAACAATGCCAGACAGACAGAACAATCACAGGATAGTAATAGAATGAGTCCAAAGGTACTAGGTCCATAAGTCCGAATCTCCAAATTGCTAGGGATAGTAACTGATAGTCCAAAGAGAACCTTATGTATTTTTTAGATTTTTGGTTATTTATTAGTGTTTTAGCAAGAAAAATAGAGTATGGTCCAAGTGGACAAAAGAAAAAAATGACGGAAAGTAAATATGATGAAATGATAAAATAAAGCGATAAAGCGAGAAATATAAAGAGCGGTAATATAAAGAGCGGTAATATAAAGAACGATATAGTAAAGGTGCGGAAATTAAAGTTAGTTGTTAAATGTTAAAGATAACCATCTTGAAGCTTGTCAAGTATGTTATCAAAGTTAGTAGGAGATCAATGGTGAGTGAATGATGTACTCGGATTTAAAGTCAATGGGGCTTATCAGAAGCTTGATAAAATCATAGCGACTACACGATAAAAACCTCCACAAGTCTTAAATCAACCGCATACAATTCTCTTCCATATTTGATCTTTTTTATTCGGGACACGAAATATTGCGCTATGTTAAGCAGATCGCCAAGTGATTTATATAGAAATCACCCTACAACGAGGCCGGTCAAAACTTTATGTGCTAATGCATGCGAGAAGAACGATATGTAGATCGCCTTCCGAAAGCAATACCGCACGAAAAGAAAATAGGTGAGTGATCTAGTCTTTACCAAGAATCCATAAGAATTCTCAAGGCATTAAGACTTTCATCGACCAAAATAAAAGAGAAGTAAAAGATGGAACCACATTAAAAGCTCCTTTCATCCATAATTTCAATCACTTAATATTGCGGATTTGGATTCTCATCCTATCAACGCCCTAAGTCCATTGAAATTAGAGAGAAATTAGGCCTCTAACTTGTGATTCAAAGAAAATATCAAAAGAATGGAGTAGAAGATGAGTTAGAACCAAAAACAAGTCAAAAACCACAAAAATAAGCATTCTGCCCAGATGTAAATCGATTTGCACAGAGTGTAAATCGATTTGCATAACTCTGTTTTTAAAATCTGCGCAGTTTTCAGTTATGTAAATCGATTTGCACAAGATGTAAATCGATTTGCACAACACAGTTTTCAAAAAAACAGCAAATAAAGAGAAGAAAACTTGTTTAAACATAAAACCAAACACCTTGTGATCTTGGATCAATTTGTGCACGAAAATGTATCAATTAAGCAAGCAAATCTCATCAATGTAGCACCAAAGGTGCATCAAGCATAAACAACAATGGATCACATCTTGAATCATGTAAAGGATCAAGAATTTTACCAAATCTTCACAAACTTTGAATCTTCTTCAAGAACACACAACCACAAGCCTTTATCTCTCACAATTGATGCAAAAACTAGTGTTTATGTTGAGGTTTAGCTCTAAATTAGTGAGGTTCAAGATGTGACTCACTAATTTGTGTGGAAGAAAAAGAGCTTTGAGTGATGGGTTTGGAAGAGGTGAGGAGAGAATTTGCAATAAGTTTCTTGGCTATCAAAGCTTGAAAAATGAAGAGGGGAGTGCCTCAATTTATAGCACTTAGGCTTGGGAAATTTTGTGGCTTGGAGTTAGGATTGGAAAATAGAATTAGGCTTGGAAAAGTGATTTGGAGCCAAAAATGAAATCCAATGGTCTTGATGCAATCACATGAGGGTACATGATTAGATGATGTAGGAAATCAAATGTAAGAACCAAGTCATGCTTCCCATGCTTGCAAATGATGTCAACACTTCAAAAAGCTGAAATTTGCCTTCATTTTTCCAAATTCGTGCTGGTGCAATCGATTTGCACATTATGCAAATCTATTTACATGGCTGAAAAAAGGCAAAATCTGGGGCAAAAACAGTTATGCAAATCGATTGCTGTCTTATGCAAATCGATTTGCACTGATGGCAGAAGCAAATCTGGTGCAGAAACAGTTGTGTAAATCGATTTACACCTTATGCAAATCGATTTGCACAGTGAAAATGTTGAAAAATGCTCCTTTGATGGGTATTTTGACTTGGTACCTACAAAACACAAACATACAAGAGCACAAGGCAATATTTTTGGTATTTTGGTTAGTAAAACAATATACACAAACTAAAACATGGGTGCTCGATGATTCCTTTGCAGATGAATTGAGCACAACATTGCAAGCAGAGATCTAGGTTTAAATTTCTTGATTGATGATTGGTATGCAAATGATGTGTGATCTTAGGGTCAAAAATTGGGGTATGACAGATGCCCCTATTTAAGTTTCTTCGATTTGGAGATACGATGATTGGAAATCTTCGTTTTGACAAAAATCGAAGAGACTTAAATATATAAAACACAATTTTTGATCCTAAGATGCAATGCAATGTTAATGAATGCATGTAATGATAATAGAGCGTGACAACACTGGGGAGTAACTGGTGATCCACTGGGGAAAACAAATGTCTTGCTATAACTCCGCTGGGGAAACAAATGTCTTAGAAACTCCACTGGGGAAAGCAAGACTTTGTTGGAGAGACGGAACTTTGGTGGAGAAAGAAACTTCTCTGAGGAAAACACTTCGCGTCAGAGAGGTTATAGCATCCTCTTTCACTGGGGATGAGAAAAGGGGATCATCCTCTTTCACTGGGGATGAGAAAGTATGCATCCTGAATCAGAATGCTAATCACACCATCGTACCACTGACGATAACACATACCAACGTTCCAATGGAGGCATTGAAGAGAAATACACTACCGTACCACTGATGTCATGAAAAGAGATATACCACCGTACCACTGATGATAACACATACCCACGTTCCACTGAAGGTGAACTACCAACGTCCCACTGGAGGTAGAAGGAGAAATACATCGACGTACCACTGACGATGAAGATAACAAAATACACCAACGTTCCACTGAAGGTGAACTACCAACGTCCCACTGGAGGTAGAAGGAGAAATACATCGACGTACCACTGACGATGAAGATAACAAAATACACCAACGTTCCACTGGAGGTGAACTACCAACGTCCCACTGGAGGTAGAAAGAGATATACATCGACGTACCACTGACGATGAAGATAACAAAATACACCAACGTTCCACTGGAGGTGAACTACCAACGTCCCACTGGAGGTAGAAAGAGATATACATCGACGTACCACTGACGATGAAGATAACAAAATACACCAACGTTCCACTGGAGGTGAACTACCAACGTCCCACTGGAGGTAGAAAGAGATATACATCGACGTACCACTGACGATGAAGATAACAAAATACACCAACGTTCCACTGGAGGTGAACTACCAACGTCCCACTGGAGGTAGAAAGAGATATACATCGACGTACCACTGACGATGAAGATAACAAAATACACCAACGTTCCACTGGAGGTGAACTACCAACGTCCCACTGGAGGTAGAAAGAGATATACATCGACGTACCACTGACGATGAAGATAACAAAATACACCAACGTTCCACTGGAGGTGAACTACCAACGTCCCACTGGAGGTAGAAAGAGATATACATCGACGTACCACTGACGATGAAGATAACAAAATACACCAACGTTCCACTGGAGGTGAACTACCAACGTCCCACTGGAGGTAGAAAGAGATATACATCGACGTACCACTGACGATGAAGATAACAAAATACACCAACGTTCCACTGGAGGTGAACTACCAACGTCCCACTGGAGGTAGAAAGAGATGTATCGCCGTACCACTAACGATAACACATACCCACGTTCCACTGAAGGTATGAAGAAGGCATACCACCGTACCACTGATGATATAAAAGAGATGGTGTACAAAGATGACATAATCAAGCATGTCCCAAACTGAACACCAGAGCAGAAACTGCTATCAATCTTTTGATGGCTTCAAAAATATATGATACCCAACACTAGGGAACATTGAAGCTGAGAGAACACCGTAGTTGAGTTCTAAACCAAACTCGAACCAGGCCAAAGGTATATTGAGTGTAATACGTTCTTCTGCATATGAATACATCAACATATCCATTCCTTGTAATGCACTCATGAATCAAAGTAAAAATTCTTTTATAATTTTCAAAAGGATTTTGTTGAAATCAATTTTCTCTTTGTTTCAAAAATTACTATCAACAATAAATGACATTTTGAGAGATATGGAAGAAATAAGATTGCCAAATGAAAAGGTAAAGGCTCAAACTTTCTTAATAGAATGGTAGCCTGCAAAAGGCAAGACCCCATGGATTATTACAAAGTTTGGAAAGTGGTAATTTTATGGAAAAGGTACATTGAAATGTAATGACCCCATCCTCTCTCTCAACTGGGAATTCCTGAGCAAAGGCTTCCGTTGAAAAGTGTTGGACTTCTTCATGATAAACAGATGACTGCTGATGATCAAATCTTGTCTGATGTAGTTACTTGCCATAAATCCCTAACTTTTGCCTGGACCGCCCTTTCGGGTTTTCAGTCCACCGGGTATTTTATTCTGTTTATGTCTCTAATTTTTGCCTGGACCGCCCTTTCGGGTTTTCAATCCACCGAGACGCTCTTTTTTGCCTAAGCCGCCCTTTCGGGTTTTCAACTTAGCGAGCTGTTCTTTTATTATTTAGGCGAAGTATTTCTTGACTACATCAGCATTCACGGGACGTGGGAGCTCCTCTCCATCCATAGTTGCAAGAATTAATGCACCGCCAGAGAAGGCTTTCTTAACAACATATGGTCCTTCAAAATTAGGAGTCCACTTGCCCCTTGAATCAGAGGTGAAAGACAAGATCCTTTTGAGCACGAGGTCGCCTTCTCTGAATACACGAGGTCGAACCTTCTTATCAAATGCTTTCTTCATTCTTTTCTGATATAACTGACCATGGCATAAAGCCGTCATTCTCTTTTCTTCTATCAAATTCAATTGATCAAACCTACTCTGACACCATTCAGCCTCAGATAACTTGGTTTCCATTAAAACTCTCAATGATGGAATCTCAACCTCAATAGGGAGCACCGCTTCCATACCATAAACCAAAGAAAAGGGAGTTGCCCCTGTTGAAGTACGGACAGATGTACGGTACCCATGCAAAGCAAATGGGAGCATCTCATGCCAGTCCTTGTACGTGACAACCATCTTTTGCACTATTTTCTTAATGTTCTTATTTGCTGCTTCAACAGCTCCATTCATCTTTGGCCTATAAGGCGAAGAGTTGTGATGTTCAATCTTGAAGCTTTCACACAATTCTCTCATCATGCTATTGTTCAGATTCGAGCCATTATCAGTAATGATCTTGCTCGGTACACCATATCTGCAGATGATGTTGTTCTTGATAAATCTGACCACAACTTGCTTTGTTACATTAGCATATGAAGCAGCTTCTACCCACTTGGTGAAGTAATCGATTGCTACCAGGATGAATCGATGTCCATTCGAAGCCTTGGGTTCAATCATGCCAATCATATCAATACCCCACATAGAGAAAGGCCATGGAGAGGAAATAACATTGAGAAGTGTCGGAGGCACATGAATCTTGTCAGCATACACTTGACATTTGTGACACTTCTTTACAAATTTGTAGCAATCAGATTCCATTGTCAACCAATAGTAACCTGCTCTAAGCATCTTTTTAGCCATCAAATGTCCATTGGCATGGGTACCAAAAGAACCTTCATGAATTTCATGCATCAACATGTCTGCTTCGTGTCTATCCACGCATCTGAGCAAAACCATGTCATAATTTCTTTTATACAAAACATCAGCATTGATGAAGAAACTGCCAGCCAATCTCCTCAAAGTTTTCTTGTCTTTATTTGATGCCCCAAGTGGGTACTCTTGAGTCTGAAGGAAGTGCTTAATATCGAAATACCAAGGCTTTTCATCTGTTGCTTCCTCAACTACAAATACATGAGCAGGTCTATCAAGACGCCTGATTGTAATCTGAGGTTCCTCATTATGGAAATTCACTTTGTACATGGAAGACAATGTGGCTAATGCATCAGCCATCTGATTCTCATCTCGAGGGATGTGGTGGAATTCAACTTTGTTGAAGAATGTCAATAGCCTTCTGGCGTAATCTTTGTAAGGAATTAAACCAGGATGACGAGTTTCCCATTCTCCTTTAATCTGATTAATCACAAGCGCAGAGTCTCCATAAACATCAAGAATCTTAATTCTCAGATTAATGGCCTCTTCAAGTCCCATGATGCAAGCTTCATACTCAGCAATATTGTTTGTACAGTCAAAACATATCCTTGCAGTAAAAGGAACATGTGATCCATGTGGAGTGATGATAATGGCGCCAATTCCATGGCCATGAATATTAGAAGCTCCATCAAAAATCAAACCCCATTTGGATTCAGGATCCGGCCCTTCTTCTGGCAATGGTTCATCCCAATCTTGAGATCTCAAATACATTATATCTTCATCTGGGAAGTCCATCTTGATAGACTGATGCTCATCAATTGGTTGGTGAGCGAGGTACTCTGCCAACACACTTCCTTTCACAGCTTTCTGAGCTCGATATTCAATATCATATTCTGATAGCAACATTTGCCAGCGAGCAATCCTTCCAGTTAATGCAGGTTTCTCAAATACATACTTAATTGGATCCATTTTGGAGATCAATAGGGTGGTGTGGTTCAACATATACTGTCTTAGTCGGCGAGCAGCCCACACCAAAGCACAGCAAGTTTTCTCAAGCAGCGAGTATCTTGTTTCGCACTCGGTAAACTTTTTGCTAAGGTAGTATATTGCGTACTCTTTTCGACCAGACTCGTCATGCTGACCCAACACACATCCCATTGAGTTTTCAAGCACTGTGAGGTACATTATTAGAGGTCTTCCCTCAACTGGAGGGAGCAAAATGGGAGGTTCAAGCAGATATTCTTTGATGTTGTCAAAAGCTTTCTGACAATCTTCATTCCACACACATCCCTGATTTTTCTTTAAAAGCTTGAAGATCGGCTCACAGGTAGCAGTCATATTGGAAATGAACCTGGAGATATAATTCAGACGTCCGAGGAAACCTCTCACTTGTTTTTCAGTCTTTGGTGCTGGCATTTCCTGAATTGCTTTGACTTTATCAGGATCTACTTCAATTCCTCTCTGACTGACAACAAAACCCAATAACTTTCCAGAACGGACACCAAAAGTGCATTTGTTTGGATTTAAGCGGAGACGATACTTTCTCAAACGCTGAAACAACTTTAAAAGATCCTCCATGTGCCCCTTCTCTGATTGGGACTTGGCAATCATGTCATCCACATAGACCTCAATTTCTTTGTGCATCATATCATGGAAAAGAGTGGTCATGGCCCTCTGATACGTCGCACCAGCATTCTTCAACCCAAAAGGCATCACTTTGTAACAGAATGTCCCCCATGGTGTAATAAATGTTGTCTTTTCCATGTCTTCAGGTGCCATCTTAATCTGGTTATATCCTGAAAAACCATCCATAAAGGAGAAAACTTCAAACTTTGCAGTGCTATCTACCAACATATCAATGTGAGGTAGAGGAAAATCATCTTTCGGACTGGCTTTATTCAAATCTCTGTAATCCACACACATGCGAACTTTTCCGTCTTTCTTCGGAACAGGCACAATATTGGCAATCCATTGAGGATATACAGAAGTGAAAAGGAAACCTGCATCTATCTGTTTCAAGACCTCTTTCTTAATCTTTTCTGCCATATCAGGATGACTCCTTCTTAACTTTTGCTTGACAGGAGGACATTCTGGTTTCAACGGCAAACGATGCTCCACAATATCGGTGTCCAACCCAGGCATATCTTGGTAGGACCACGCAAAAATGTCAACATACTCTTTAAGAAGCTCTACCATCCTCTTCTTAACATCTTGACCAAGCAGCGCCCCAATCTTGACTTCCTTTTTATCCTTTTCAGAACCCAAGTTGATGACTTCCAATGGCTCTTTATACGGCTGAATGGTGTCTTCCTCGTGCTCAAGCAGTCGGGAAATCTCATCAGGAATACATTCATCACTCTCTTCTTCCGCCTCATACACAGGACACTCGAAGTTAGGAGAGGGCGCAGGGTCATTACTTTCAACGGTTTTATTGATTAATCTGCACAAATGATTATTATTTCAGGAAAAGGAAAGATATATGCAACATGTAATCGTGCAGATTATGGAGAATGAAAACATTTTTTAAGGTTTTTTGTGTTACCACTTTCCAGAAAAAGCAAAAAGATAAAAAGCATTTATATGCAGAAACAAAATGACTTTTATTGATGATTTTAATGTTTAAAACAAACAGAAAACAGCCCCAACAACTTCACTTTCATCTTGGGCAGAATGAAAGGATTTTGAAAAACATAAAAGCAAATTACTTTGTGACATGAGTACACTCAGGAATGTCAATGATGATCCAGTTCTTAATCATCTTTCCATGGGTCACAAAGTTTGGCACTTCTGGCTCTGATTCGTTTTCAACAATAGCGTTCACTTCTGGAGGAGTCTTCCCAAGACATCCATACACCATGTTCACGGCAGACGCTTCATGAGTTGGCAATGGATTGTTCTTCACATTTGGACCAATATCACGGAAAGAAAGCATTCCAGAACGGACCAATCTCTGAACTTCATTCTTCAGGGGCCAACAGTTTTCCAAATCATGCCCAGGAGCATTCTGATGAAAAGCACAAGTGGCATCAGCCTTGTACCACCAAGGGAGTTTCTCTGGAACAGGAGGTGGTGACCTTGGTTGAACCAGCTTCTTATGAATTAGAGCAGGATACAGTTCAGTGTATGTCATAGGAATAGGATCAACATTAACTCGAGGATACGGATTCCGCCTTGCTGGTTGTTGATTAACAGGAGCTACAGGCACTGAATTCACAACAGGAGTTACTGACGCCACTTGTTGAGATTGATTCCTGACTCGACTATTCCTCCCATGAGAAACAGCATTGGCATCTGACTCTTTCTTCTTTTGGAATGAAGAACCGTACTTCTTCGCACCACCAGATGAATTGTCATTTCGAACCAAACGACCTTCTCGCACAGCTTCTTCTAATCTGACACCCATACCCACCATTTCGGTGAAGTCTACAGGAGCACTAGCAATCATCTTCTCATAATAAAACGGACCAAGAGTCTTCAGAAAAATCTTAGTCATCTCTTTTTCTTCCATCGGAGGAATCACTTGGGCGGCAACCTCACGCCATCTCTGAGCATATTCCTTGAAGGATTCCTTCTCTTTCTGCATCATAGCTCGCAATTGATCCCTATCAGGAGCCATGTCCACATTATATTTGTATTGCTTCACAAACGCTTCAGCCAAGTCATTGAAAGTGCGAATATGGGTGCTATCAAGGCCCATATACCACTTAGAAGCAGCTCCAATCAAACTGTCTTGGAAATAATGGATCAACAGACGTTGATCATCAGTATGAGTGGACATCTTCCTTATATACATCACCAGGTGCGCCTGAGGACAGGAGTTTCCTTTGTACTTCTCAAATTCAGGAAGCTTGAACTTAGCAGGTACTTTCACATTAGGAACAAGGCAAAGATCATGCACATTCTTTCCAAACAGTTCTTTCCCACGCAAGGCTTTCATCTCTTTTTGCAGTTCTTCAAACTGATCTTGGAAACCATCCATTCTATCATGAATTTCACTTGGAGCAGCATCATAAATGGGCTCTGGGACAAAAGGACCAGTATGAACAATAGGAGAGGTGTTGACCATAACAGGAGTCAACGGGCGAGTCATCTCAGGAACAGACAAATAACCTTCAGGCATGCCCCAGGGATATCCATTAGGCATTCGTTGCTGAGTAGCACCAACAGGAATAGCAGGAATGGTTGTAGCAGCAATTTCAGAAATCACAGTGGTCTGACCCTGAGCTTGGGCATTGGGAGGAGGAACCTGATTCTGATTCTGAGTTTGATTCTGAGCAGCCATCAATGTCTCAACCAGAGCAGTGAGACGATCCACACCAGATCTCAAAGTAACAACCTCTTCACGTAGCTCACGATTCTCTTGTTCAAGACCTTCCATCTTCTTCTTGCAGTTAGCTCGAGTATTATACCGGTGAGACAGCTTGATTCTGTATGAAGAACACTGAATAAGACCTCGGGAATACTTTCGGAAGCAGGACCAAAATGCAGAATGATGCATGAAATGCAATGCAAATGATCTTTATTTTGGTTTTCCAGGAACTTTTAAGACATTAATTGTAAACATTAGTAAAAACATCATAAAACATAACAATATTCTTTCATTAATCATGGAAAAGCATACAAAAGGATTCAGAGATCCAAAATTACAAAACAAAGGAAAAAGCTAAAAACTAGAAGGGAACACTTCTGACGAAGATCCAACTCCTCTCTGCAGCTTCCTACGGAGCTTCTCCAATTCATCTTCATAAAAGGCTTTCAAATGAGCATTCTCGACCAGCAGCTTATCAGCAACTTCTTTCCATGCAACTGAATCTTCTTGTGGTCTCTTTCGCTTTTCACCATGTTGTTGAAGCAACTCTTCTTGATGACGAATCTGATCTTCCTTTTCCATCAACCAACCATCTTGGATATCAAGCATTTCATCTTTTTCTTTCAAGTGTATCTTCAACTCTTTGTTCTCAAACTCCAAAGCATCTCTTTCCGCTCTCAACTTAGCCACGAGCTCTAGATGTTCTTCACTACTTTCAACAGGAGTAGTGAGAGACAATGGTGGAGCAATGGGTAGAGAAGGCTCTTCGAGTAAATAAGGCATCTGAAAAGTATGAGCTCTAGCTTGAACCCAATCAGTGTAGTCTTTGAGAGCAACACATTGTTTCGTTCCCAAATGTCTCTTCCTATCAACATGGTGCCAAGCACGCACAAACCGATTTCTCATATCCGAATTTCCATCTTGATTAAGATAGAAGATTCCTGACACAAGGATGCTAGCAGGTCGCTCCTTCATGGGGTAACAAAATTGACGCCTTGCAAGAATGGGGTTGTAGGTAATTCCTCCTTGTATACCAAGAAGAGGTACATTAGGGAATTCTCCACAACTATCAATAATCTCACCAATGTCATAAGCAGGATTGTACCAATGGATATTCCCATTAGTAAGAGGCATGATTTTCTGAGACCATGAGAGACCATCAGGATTGTTCAGGAAACTCTTAGCTTGAGGTAAGTGAGAAATAAACCACTTATAGAGCAAAGGAGTGCAACAATTGATAAGTCCACCTTTCTTATCATTCCTATGGTGAATGGAATGATAAGTATCCCCAAGCAAAGTAGGCACAGGATTCCCAATCATGAAAATCCGAATAGCATTAACATCGACAAAATGGTCAATGTTGGGAAAGAGTATCAAACCATAGATGAGCAAGGCCAGAAATGTCTCAAAAGCAATCATACTTCCTTTACTAGCCAACATAGAAGCCTTTCCAATCAAGAACTTAGAAGTCAACCCCCAAATTCCTCCTTTTTGGTCATGTTTGCTTTTACATCTGATATTTTTAAATGAAGGAGTTCTGCTATCTCATCAACCTGAGGCTCTTTCTCCAAACCACTAAACGGTATGTCATCCGTAACCGGTAAACCAATCCAATAAGAATACTCCTCCAAAGTGGGCATAAGCTGATAATCAGGAAAGGTGAAACAATGATAAACCGGGTCATAAAACTGCACAAGAGTCTCAAGAATCCCTTTTTCCACTTTAGTCTTCAAAATAGAAATCAATTTCCCATAACGACTTTTGAAGTTGTCAAGATTAGGAACCAAAGTTGCTAGCTCTTTCAATTCCTTTGCACTTGAATTTCTGAAAGTGTACTTCTTGATGCTTCTCTTTTGATCCATGGTACCTGTTATGTTTACAAAAAATGTCTCTAAGTTCCTTGAAAACCATTTGTGAATGTTATTTTTTATGAATGCATGAATGCATGGTTTATGCACCAATCACAATCAAGAGCACACAAGATCACATCAAATCACACAAAATCATACAGTCCAGGTTCAAAGGTTCGACGTCACGAGCATGGAGCCATGGGTCTACCCATCCCACAAGGTGTGATCTAGGGAAGTTTGTACCTGCCAATCGGGTTCTACAAAGGTTCCCAGAGTTTTCAATCTTCTATCGGATATTACCGGCACGCACAATTGCTCATGGGCGCCAATAATATGCCTAAAAAGACCTCGTCTGAGCGTAGTATCGCATGACAACAAGATCAAATTGGTACTTGATCTTGTTTCTGCACTACATCCTAAAAAGGCTTAGATTGGTTAAAAGGGTTCTAGGCCATTCAGCTTCTACGGACACTCACTATTGAAAGTAATAGCGTTATCACGATGGTTCGTAACAACCTCTACTACCTTCCATGAGGCCTCCACTGATTGGGGTTCCACCATATGACGCTCATGGTAAGGATTGCTCCTGACATGCGACTATTGGTCTTACCACCTCCTATCTCAAGTTACTCACCAAAGTCCGGTTTAGAACTTTATCTCATCACAGAGGAACCATCGAGCACCAAAAAGAAAAAAAAGAAAATAAACAAACAAAGCACACAATAATATATACAGATAAAAACACACAGATAAACAAAAATAGGCTTAACACACTTAAAACTGCCTTCCCCAGTGAAGTCGCCATTTTTCTGTAGCGGGGAAAATCTGATATCGAAGCCATGGGATTGACTCGAATCAATATTCCGTTTTGAAATCGCCACCGCGCTTTATTTTTTCAAAGGAAAAGGGAAAAGAACGTAAAACCCAAAGTTTTGTTTTTAAAACAAGAAAGAGATCTCAGGTACGGGTGTTGATTATATGAGGGGAAGGTTTAAAGCACCCCTCATATCTGTGGTACTCCACAGGAACCTTTTTGAAAATCTGTGTCGTGTGTGCTAAAAAAGGGCTTGTTTTATTTTTAAAATAAGCTCGGCAAAGCGTTAAGCTTTGGGCCTACATACCTCCTCGGTGCAATGGAGAAGTCAGAGCTAATGTAGTTCCGCTTTTGGGAAAAAACGTTTTAAAAACGAATAAACACTTTGGTGTCGTTAGAGAGAAATACTCAGCCATTGATTTTGAGCATGAGAACAAACAAGTTCTTTGCATCGCAAATGAAAGAAGGGCTCCAACTCGGATAAAATCAACGAGTATGCCACTAGCTCTCTCACGCGGAAAAGATCTCGTTATTATCAATCAATTTCAAAATCGTGGGGTATAACCACTCGTTTCGACAGTTAACGGTGTCTAAACTTTTGAAGAAAAGCCACTAAGGGCGAAAGATATTTTTAAGAAAAAGGTTTTGAAAAGATTTGCAAACATAAGAATATTTTGGAAAAAGGGAGAAGATTTTGAAAATTTAAGAATGGGAGGAGATGAAGAGGCTAACCTAATGCATAAAATAAAAGCTAAGGAAAGAAACGGTCTAACCGAATAAGAAGCCAACACTTGACATTAAGAGCCAAGGTAATTTTCCCATCCTTTGGATTTATCAATACCAACACATTAACACTTGGGGATCCAGATGAACTTATTATCTTAGCACCATTTTTTCATTAAGCACATTAAGATTCTGACAAAAATTGGGCAGAGTAACGGCTGTTTTTGGGTAAAATCCTTATCTCAATGCCTTGGAATTAACCATCAAGGGCTTTCAAGGAAATACCTGCACACATAAACATACAACAGAACAATGCCAGACAGACAGAACAATCACAGGATAGTAATAGAATGAGTCCAAAGGTACTAGGTCCATAAGTCCGAATCTCCAAATTGCTAGGGATAGTAACTGATAGTCCAAAGAGAACCTTATGTATTTTTTAGATTTTGGTTATTTATTAGTGTTTTAGCAAGAAAAATAGAGTATGGTCCAAGTGGACAAAAGAAAAAATGACGGAAAGTAAATATGATGAAATGATAAAATAAAGCGATAAAGCGAGAAATATAAAGAGCGGTAATATAAAGAGCGGTAATATAAAGAACGATATAGTAAAGGTGCGGAAATTAAAGTTAGTTGTTAAATGTTAAAGATAACCATCTTGAAGCTTGTCAAGTATGTTATCAAAGTTAGTAGGAGATCAATGGTGAGTGAATGATGTACTCGGATTTAAAGTCAATGGGGCTTATCAGAAGCTTGATAAAATCATAGCGACTACACGATAAAAACCTCCACAAGTCTTAAATCAACCGCATACAATTCTCTTCCATATTTGATCTTTTTTATTCGGGACACGAAATATTGCGCTATGTTAAGCAGATCGCCAAGTGATTTATATAGAAATCACCCTACAACGAGGCCGGTCAAAACTTTATGTGCTAATGCATGCGAGAAGAACGATATGTAGATCGCCTTCCGAAAGCAATACCGCACGAAAAGAAAATAGGTGAGTGATCTAGTCTTTACCAAGAATCCATAAGAATTCTCAAGGCATTAAGACTTTCATCGACCAAAATAAAAAGAAGTAAAAGATGGAACCACATTAAAAGCTCCTTTCATCCATAATTTCAATCACTTAATATTGCGGATTTGGATTCTCATCCTATCAACGCCCTAAGTCCATTGAAATTAGAGAGAAATTAGGCCTCTAACTTGTGATTCAAAGAAAATATCAAAAGAATGGAGTAGAAGATGAGTTAGAACCAAAAACAAGTCAAAAACCACAAAAATAAGCATTCTGCCCAGATGTAAATCGATTTGCACAGAGTGTAAATCGATTTGCATAACTCTGTTTTCAAAATCTGCGCAGTTTTCAGTTATGTAAATCGATTTGCACAAGATGTAAATCGATTTGCACAACACAGTTTTCAAAAAAACAGCAAATAAAGAGAAGAAAACTTGTTTAAACATAAAACCAAACACCTTGTGATCTTGGATCAATTTGTGCACGAAAATGTATCAATTAAGCAAGCAAATCTCATCAATGTAGCACCAAAGGTGCATCAAGCATAAACAACAATGGATCACATCTTGAATTATGGATTGGATCTAGAATTTTACCAAATCTTTCACAAACTTTGAATCTTCTTCAAGAACACACAACCACAAGCCTTGATCTATCACAATTGATGAAGAAAAGTAGTGTTTATGTTGAGGTTTAGCTCTAAATTAGTGAGGTTCAAGATGTGACTCACTAATTTGTGTGGAAGAAAAAGAGCTTTGAGTGATGGGTTTGGAAGAGGTGAGGAGAGAATTTGCAATAAGTTTCTTGGCTATCAAAGCTTGAAAAATGAAGAGGGGAGTGCCTCAATTTATAGCACTTAGGCTTGGGAAATTTTGTGGCTTGGAGTTAGGATTGGAAAATAGAATTAGGCTTGGAAAAGTGATTTGGAGCCAAAAATGAAATCCAATGGTCTTGATGCAATCACATGAGGGTACATGATTAGATGATGTAGGAAATCAAAGGTAAGAACCAAGTCATGCTTCCCATGCTTGCAAATGATGTCAACACTTCAAAAAGCTGAAATTTGCCTTCATTTTTCCAAATTCGTGCTGGTGCAATCGATTTGCACATTATGCAAATCTATTTACATGGCTGAAAAAAGGCAAAATCTGGGGCAAAAACAGTTATGCAAATCGATTGCTGTCTTATGCAAATCGATTTGCACTGATGGCAGAAGCAAATCTGGTGCAGAAACAGTTGTGTAAATCGATTTACACCTTATGCAAATCGATTTGCACAGTGAAAATGTTGAAAAATGCTCCTTTGATGGGTATTTTGACTTGGTACCTACAAAACACAAACATACAAGAGCACAAGGCAATATTTTTGGTATTTTGGTTAGTAAAACAATATACACAAACTAAAACATGGGTGCTCGATGATTCCTTTGCAGATGAATTGAGCACAACATTGCAAGCAGAGATCTAGGTTTAAATTTCTTGATTGATGATTGGTATGCAAATGATGTGTGATCTTAGGGTCAAAAATTGGGGTATGACAGATGCCATCTGTCCTTGTGCAGTTACACAAACTACTTCGAAATTCAAATCCTCCCGCCTGAATCCTCTTTTGACGCGTGGCAACATGATCAGAACTGAGAATGCCACGAAAACACGTTAAGCTTTAGTACTTTACGTATTTCGCAAAAAACGTTTAAGTCTTAGAGATGATTCTCTTCGAACTAGCTCCATTCTTAACTATCTTCATTTCAACTTAAACAATCATTCTCGAAACATGGCCATCAGTAGCCATTTTTAAACTCAGAAATGGTCATCCATAACCATAACTCAAAAATGGTCATCAGTAACCATCTTCCTTCGAATTCTAACTCTTCAAAGGATATTCTTTCTAAACGAAATCTTCAGCTAACAAATTGCCCCCAATAAATGCCTGTTTTGAAAACAAGAGAAATAGGCGTTTCTTGTCATGATGAGATTTCATTTTACTCATTTCTTAGAGTTCCAAGACAACTGACTAACGTCATAATCAATTATGACTCCACTTTCAAAACATCTTGTCATTTTCAAAGATGTCTTCTTAGAACTTACATTCCCACGTTCTGGCATTACTTCATGATCATTACTCCTATATACTAGGAGTAAGGCTAATAATTATTCGATCGCCGTTGGATTAAATCAACGCCTACCGCGTGTCTTTTGACTTTTACCCAAAAGATCTGAAAGGGTTTCCGTTAATCCTTTAAATACTTGAACTTCTACCCTCGCATAACTTCCACTCCTAACTTCTTTGCCTTCAACATAGACAAGAAAAATCCTCTTTGGCTTTAGTTTAACCTATTTCCTAAATCAAATTTACTCATGGCGTCTTCTTCCAATGCTCTTCAACCCATTCAAAAGCTTCAACATCCTACACTGGTAAAGAATCAAGAACACATTCCAGACCCAAACGATGCAGAGGCGCGCGCCATCTATGCTTCTCAGGTAATCATTCCTTTTGAACTTTCTGGAAAAACTCATGCTTTCATGGGTCCTTTACCAGGAGGAAACAACCCCTCTTTGAGTAAATTTTTCCCTGCTTATTATAAAACTAGACCTTTAGTTAGCAAAAATAAGATAGATGAAGAAGGTCATCCAATCTCAGCTGATCCTGATAACACAAAAGAAACCTCAACTGAAACTTCTTTGGTCTTAGAGAAAATTAGGTTAAACTATGTAACCAATTTTGTGAAAGTCTTTAGGTCAATCCATTTAGCAAAAGATCATGAATTGTATTACGCTTGGCTAGCGAAGGTGGAAAAACAAAAGGCTCCTTTCTGGAAACAATTAGGGATTTATGACCTAATCCAGTTATCCAAAACAGGTCTAGAATATAACCAAACCATGTTAGTAGCGTCAGTTTATTTCTGGGATGCTTCTCACAATACTTTCCATCTTCCATGCGGAATGGTTACCCCTACCCTCTTCGACGTAGCTTCTATAACAGGGCTTCGACCAACTGGGGAAACCTTCGACCCCAATTTCATGGATACTGACACCATCAATTAATGAAGCAACAGTCACTTACACTGCTTTCATTCAACAATACCACAACGATAAGACCACAGAAGTCTCAGACGAAGAACATATTGCATTTTTAGCACTCTGGCTTTCGAGATGCGTCTTTTGTTCTAGGTCCATTCAAGTGGCAAAGAGATACCTTTGCATGGCTAACCAGCTAAATGCTGGAAAAAAGTTAAACCTAAGCCAGTTAATTCTAGGATTTCTCTACGAGAATCTCGGTGAAGCAACAGACCTTGTTAAGAACTACAAAACAGGATCTCTTCTTTTTGCTGGTCCTTTCTTGTTGTTGCAACTATGGCTTAATTCCACTTTTGAGGCTCATCTCCCATACAAAAGTGTTGTGGATGAAGAAAGTGCAGATATAAAGAATCGAACAGTAGAAAGAACCAGACTGGCTTACCTAACCCCGAAAGAAGAAACTGGCAAGCTTCGTGAAAACTTCTTGGCGTACATAATGATGTTCGCTAAACGTTATCAATTCAATCCCTCGATGGCTCCATTCGTACAACGGAAGGTGGGTCCTGAATGGTTTACTCGAGAATTTCCAGCAGCTTCTTTTGACCAACAAGCTGAATCCATGGCTATCTGGGGAGCTTTCCTCACCCCAAAGTTGTTATATCACCGATTTCGATCTCCAAAGAGTCACTGCTGTCTTCTTTGTTATCAACCGAATCTGGTTTCGAGACAATTTGGGTTGGTTCAACTCAAACCAAAATGCTTATATGACAAAAGGAATCACATGTGTCTACACACTTCGCATCTGGCAGAAGATGAATATGAGTCAAAAATCTCCAAATATGTTGGCATCACCACATTGTCTCCCGTCTCTTTCGAACCTGCTTTTTACTCTACCATAGATTTTCATCAATGATGGACAGATTATTATTCCATGCAAATCTTCGATGCTGAAAGCCTTACTCGGGAACTAACTGAAGCTTTTGCTGATGTGCAGGAGAATTTCCATAAAGGTACTTCGACTCATATTAAGGAAATCCAAGCATTTTAGAAATTATTTGAAACTATCTACAGGCCTGATGATCTTAGTCGGACCGTTCGTGAGGCTGCGGTCACTTTACGTGAAAAGTTTTTTGCTAAACTGGATAAGTTAAAATTGCCCACGTCTGTTCGACCTGAACTATGTTATAAAGTGGCTTTCGAACTTCATCCTCCAAAATTTCCTCCACTACCTAGTGCTGATTTTGGTGTGGCTTTAAGCCCTCCTTTTCCAGACTGGTTCGTGTGTGGGAATCTCATAAAAATCCTTCAAGAAGAATCTAAAAAACGCGCTGAACGAGTGGTCCCGACTAAGCATACCTTGGATACTTTCAAAGGACATCTTCATATAGGTCTTGAGCACGTTCGCGTCTTGACTCCAATACCCGAAGGTTGGGGTTTAGACAATCTTTCGACTAACTTTTCTTTCTTTACTGAAATACTGATTTACATTTTGTTCACAGCCGTTACTCGAAAGAGACAAATCAAGGAAGCTCCTGTACAGAAGGGTTCTGGAGCTTCGAGGAATACCAAGGCGAGTGGGAGTGATTCTGTCACCACTGGCAAGAAATCCACGGTACATACATACCTTGTACTTTAACTTGTGAAATTTTATGAATATTACTAACTGGGTTTTAATATGTATTTCAGAGCTCGAAACCTCCAGCGTCTTCGAAGCGAAAAGTTCCTCAAACAGCTGCTTCAGATGACGAAGATAAATCTCCTCCGCGTACTAGACAAGCAATAAAGAAAAGACAGAAAGCTGCCACCCCTTCAGCCAAAGGAAAGGGATCTGGAACTTCGAAGCTCACTTCATCGAGTGACAAGATATCTTCTGATGAATCACCCTTGAAGGCTGCTAGTACTATCCCCATTGTGGAGAGTCATAACTCAAGCCCAGACAACATTCCAACCAAGGTATTTGGATTTCACAGTTTAATCATTTTTTCAAACTCTAATTCCAATGACTAAGTTCACATCTTACCTTGTAAATGTAGGATGATGCTAGCACAGCTACTTCTGATCTCAAAACCTCAAGTTTAAACATTGATCTTGACAATCTTCGAGGTAAATGTCTGCCTTTTCGAATGACAGACGAATTTCTTGCAACTTTCCATTTTTATCAATTCTAACTATTCCACATAGGTGTTCCTCGACACAAATCTCCTGTGCTTTCTCCAGTTCTCGAAGACACTCAACCTCTTGCAACTATCATTCCAACTGTGCCTGCCGAAGAAAGTCATTCAAATGATGAGTCTCCACCTATTCATCAAGATGAAAATATGAAGGAGAACCCTCAATGTTCGAATAGTGATAATGCAGCTGGACAACCAACTGGCAACGAAGATACTATATATGAGCAAGATGCTATAGAAGAAACTTCAAAACAGCCTACACCTGGTCTTCATGAACCTTCGACCTTCGGAACTATAGTCACTCCTGTGACTACTTCGAAGCAGGCCTCCACAATACTTACTTCTTCAGAACTGGAGCAACTCAAGAAAGCTGATCCCGTAAGCTTCCTCAAGACCATGATGAGTGTTGATAACGTTTCGCCCATTGGACTTGGAACTTCTTCTAATGTCCTGGCGGGTACTGGTGACAAGGATGATATTCCTAATCTCCTTCGTCAAATAAGGGAAAAGTTCTTCGAAACCAACCTCGTTGAAGCTCTAAGCAAGGATTCCACCAAATGTTATAGCTTAAACAATATTTTGAAGAAAGTAGACTTGCTTCTAGTCTCAAAGGAAGTATCAAAAGTGATTGTTTTACTGGGTTCTCTGATTGATCAACTCCAATCTAATCTTCTTCGAAAATAGAACATTGACGACCAACTCACAACAAAGGTGACTTCTCATAGTTCTTCTTGGAAAGCTGCAAATGATGCAACAAAAAAGGCTGACGCCCTTAAGCTTGAGCGTTCGAAGAACCAGCAGGAATATGAATATTGTGAAACGAAAATCAAATCCTGGAAGAAAGAAATTGAACTCCTCGAAGAGAAGATAAAGAATGCCCAATCTCGTTAGGTAGAAATCCAACAAACCAATCAGGAAGAAATGACTAAAGTGGCACAGTTAGGGATCCGACACTTCGAGACGGCACAGAAGCTAGTGCCAGATATCGAAGAATTAAAAAGAAAACAGGCATTAATCGAACGTCATATGTCCTTATGGGAAACTCAGTATTCGAAGATGAAATATAACCTTCCCAAGGATTTTAATTAACCATTTTGGACCTTGTACTATCTTTTGTATTTCGTACTTAGTTCTTTCATTTCTTTACTCTGTAATCAAACTTTCCTCAGGAATACATAAGTAACTTTGTCTTTCTATCTTCCATATATCTGATTTTGCAGTTGTCATAAGCAACGTTTTAGCAATTCCTAACAATTGCCAAAATTATTTTATTATCATAATGATTTTAATAATGCACCCACGTGACATGATTACCCTTCGCAGCCTCTTAAGCCTAGACTTGACGTTTCCACTTCCCTTAGCCGTAAGCATCATTAAATGATGAAATCACCTTTTTCAAAACGTCTACTTGAGACGTGCGTGTATCAGTTTTCAATCATGATTACACTTCAACTTCCAAGGTGGGAAACGGCGGAGGCCATAACTTCTCTTGGGGATACCAAACGCAGTCCAATCAACACTAAAACATGAACCGTTCTTTTGGCCAACTTATTCTATATAAAGCGTTAGCATTCTACTCCTTTCTTCACACTTTCCCCAAACTCTTATCAAACTTTGCTCTCTTCTTCTTGCATCCTTTCAAACACATAAATTTTGACAAAAAATCTCTTGCATTCTCTCTCTCAAATGGCGCAACCCTTGACCTACAATACCATCAGAGCCTATATCAAAAAGGAGTTCAAACTTTCTGAGGAAGAGTTTGAAGAGAGTCACATCAGCATCAGCACACTCTTTGCTAATCAACAACTCCGGTTCTATCACGAAATCCTAGAGGGGTTTGTTTATCCCAACATGTTAGCAGATTTCTGGATGTTTGTGTCCCTACGCATAGATCCAGAAGGGAGAACCACCATCGTGTCTGAGGTTCGAAGGGCTCACATTACCATCACTCCTTCAACCATGTCTGACCTGCTAAGATGCAACAATTCTGGAGAATCGTTTGATGACAACACCATCAACATGACCACCTACCGTATGTTGAGGACCCTCATGGAAAGTGATCCCTTTAGTGCTAAAGTTATTAAGATTTGGCACCAGCTTTTGGTGGGAAACTTCCGCCCATGAAGCCATAACCTAGATAGCATCATGATGGAGGATCTGGAGTTTATACTCTGTCCCCTCCACGGAAAGAAGATCAACTTTCCATTGCTAATCTTCAAAGGGCTTGTCGAAGTTGTTTCCATGGCTGCTTCTCGTCAAGGTGTGGTGACGTGCCTTCCTTATGGAAGATTCTTGTCCTATATGTTCCTCAAAAAGGGCATAGTGAGAAGAATGCGCAGGTCGGGATCCCTGGACATGTTCGAAGCAGAAAGCCTGCCCCTGCTATCTTTGGAGGGTATAGAACAAAGGATCAACTAGAGGGTGCTTTGTTTGAAGCTTTACTGGAGGTGTTATAGGCCTTAGTTTTTATTATCCAAAATCTTTTGAATGCCTCTTTTTGATAGCCTCTAGTATGCTTCTATTTCTGTAGTCCTTTGTTAGTTGAAACATAATCTTTTCCAAAAATGCAATGTACTCCTCCAATCTTAATGACATGTATTTTTATATTGCTTTGTCTGTGTTTACTTTATTTACCACATATCTTGTTTGAAACATGAAGCCATTTTGGTGCTTGTTTTACCATTGTGGCCTACGAAGGGCTTCTCGAATATCTACGTTTTCGCAATCTTTACTTCGTGCATGCTTGGTTTGTATCTTTTCAGATACTTCCCATTTACTCTTAAGATCCTACGATCTTCTGCCAACTCTTCTATCTCGTAAGCGTTATTCGAGAATAGTTTTAAAATTCGAAAGGGTCCTTCCCAATGTGGGGACTATTAATCTAGTGCCTGATTCTTTCAATCTATAGGTAAAATAACTTTCCAAACTAAATCATTGTTAATAAATGTTTTACCTTTCACCTTTTTATTGTATGCTCTGGACACCCTTTCTTTTTGTCTTTTTATCATCTCCAGCGCTCGAAGTCTGTCTTCGTCTAAATCTACCAATTCATTCATTATCAATTCCCAATATATGTTTGGAGGAATTTCTTCCTGTCTTTGAATTCGGACTGATTGCAAGTATATCTCAACAGGAAGCACTGCATCGTGTCCGAATGTCAATTGGAAAGGTGTAGTGTTTGTAGCTTCTTTTGGTGACGTTCGACAGGCCCAGAGTGCTTGGTCCAAAGTTTTATGCCAAATCTTGGGTTTTTTCCCTACGTGTTTCTTTATGAGACCAATTATTATCTTATTTGCTGCTTCAACTTGTCCATTTGCCTGAGCATAGTAAGGTGTAGAGGTAAACAACTTGAATCCCATTTCTTTGGCGAAATCTTACATCTTTCGCCCAGTAAACACTGATCCTTGGTCTGTGGTTATACTCTCTGGGATTCCGAATCTATATATAATATGCTTTTGAATAAACTCAATCACAGTCTCCTGATCCACATTTGCAAGTGGTATCGCTTCGACCCATTTTGTGAAATAGTCTATTCCCACTAGGATATATCTTTGACCTTTAGAAGACTTGGGGTGAATTTCCCCAATTAAGTCTAGTGCCCAACCTCTGAAAGGCCATGGCTTTATTATTGAACTTAATTCATTTGCAGGAGCATGTTGAATACCTGCATGTTCTTGACACTCTTGACATCCTTTAGCGAATTCTATGCAATCTTTTAACATAGAGGGCGAATACATTCCGTACCTAAACAAAAGCCATTTCATTTTGTGCCCTGCTTGGTGTGCACCACATGCTCCACTATGTACATTCGAGAGGGCCAAATATGCTTCAGCTTCACCCAGACACTTTAGCAAAACTCCTTCAGGAGTCTTCTTAAACAATTCATTTCCCATCAAGAAATATGATAAGGCTCGATACTTTACCTTTCTATCCGTGTCTGTTGAAGGATCCTTTAAATAGTTCACAATTGGACTCCTCCAATCTGTGTCTGCTAAAGAGTCTATATTTAAAACTTCAAACTCCTCTTTGTTAGCAAAACCTAATTGTGAATTTTCCAGATCACTTGGGAAGAGCTTGGTGGCCATTGCTTTTCCTCTTACTTCGATCAGCTCTTCTAGTTTTTCTTTTGATACTCTGTATCCTGAGGCTAACTGTGCCAAATCATTTGCTTCTTGATTATTCAATCTTGGAACGTGACTTAAATCCACGTACTCGAATTTTTTAAGCAGCCTGTTTGCTATGACAAAATACATGATCAAATTCTCTTTGATACATTTGTATTCCTTCGTCAATTGCTTGATCACTAGTTCGGAGTCTCCTTTAATTTCGACTCTGGTTGCCCCCAATTCTAACAAAGCTTCAAGTCCAGCGATCAGTGCTTCGTATTCGGCTTCGTTGTTGGAGCATAAGGGACCTTCAATCTTGTACTTGAGCTTTGTTGGAATTCCATCAGGAGAAATTATCAGTATTCCAACACCGGTTCCTTCTTTATGAGTTGAACCATCGAAGTATAACTTCTAAGGCTTCAAGTCTACATATTGTTGAGAATGCTCAACCACTGCATGGTCAACAATGAAATCTGATACGATCTGACCTTTCATTGCTTTAAGAGGTTGAAATATCAAAGAGTACTCCGTAAGGGCTAAAGCCCATTTGCCAATTCGACTATGCAATATTGGTTTTGATAACATATGTTTAATAACATCACAATAAGACGAAACATAAACCTCAACTGGCTTTATATAATACTTGAGTTTGATACAAGAGAAATATAAACAAGGGCAGAGTTTTTCTATTGCGCTATACCTAGTCTCTGCATCATTGAGTACTCTACTTAAATAATAGATAGCTCTTTCGACACCATTGTCATCTTCTTGTGCTAACATGCTGCTTATTGTATTATCTGAAGCTGAGATATACAGGCGCATGTGTTTCTTTCCATCTGGGGGAGACAATATTGGTGGATGCATCAAGTATTGCTTATTTTTTCAAAAGCTTCTTGATGTTCAGCACGCCATTCGAACTTTCCTTGCTTGAGTCGAAGTAAGGGGGAAAAGGCTTGCGTGCGTCCACTCAAGTTTGAGATAAATCTTCTCAAGAAGTTTATCTTTCCTAGTAATGATTGTAACTCTTTCTTCGTGGATGGAGGCTTTGTTTCCATAATAGCTTTTGTTTTATTTTAATTAATTTCTATTCCCTTCTTATGGACTACGAAGCCCAGGAAATCTCCAGCCTGCACAAAGAAAGCACATTTAAGGGGGTTCATCTTTAAGCCATGTTTTCTCATTCTTTCGAATGATTGGCTCAGATGGTCGAGATGGCTGTTATCTGAAACAGACTTTACAACAATGTCATCTATGTATACTTGCATGAAAGTTTCTATAAAATCATGGAATATAGAATTCATTTCTCTTTGATAAGTTTCCCCAGCATTTTTTAGGCCAAAAGGCATTACAACCCACTCGTAGGTGCCTATTGCCCCTGGGCAACGAAAAGCTGTTTTGGACACATCTTCTTCTGCAATGAAGATCTGGTTATACCCAGAATATCCATCCAACATACTTAGATATTCGAAGCCTTCGGCTGAATCTACTAGCATTTCTGCCACAGGCATGGGATATTCATCCTTAGGCGTGGCTGCATTCAAATCACGAAAATCTATGCATACTCTTAACGAACCGTTCTTTTTAATAACCGGCACAATATTAGCAATCCATTCAACATACCTTGTGGTTCTGATGAACTTGCACCGTAGAAGTCTCTCGACCTCTGCTTTGATCTTCGAGTGAATTTCTGGTGCGAACCTCCTAGGAGTCTGCTTGATGGGCTTTTTTCCTTCTTTTATGGGCAGCTTTAATTCGACCAAATCTCGCCCTAAACCAGGCATCTCGTCGTAATCCCATGCAAAGCAATCTTTGTTTTCTTTTAATAACTTAATGACTCTTGATTTCAATGCTGGCTCTAATTTTGCACTAACATATGTTACCCTTTTCTGATCTCCGTCTCCAAGATTTACTTCTTCGAGTGGATCTTGGGCTAACATTTTGATATTTGCCCCCATTGGGTCTTTCTCGAATCCCAAAGGTTCTTCGTCGTAGATTGCATCCAGCCTTTGACTCAGCTCTTCACCTGATATTTTTTCGGCTTGAACTGTATCTTCAAGGAATTGAGGGATCGAATGTGTACCAGAGTCCGTCGTTTCTTCCTTCCTTGGGATTGCACCTACAATCATGTTTGATAATTCGGCTTCGAGAGCCGTTTTTCTTTTGTTCTCGGCTATGTAAGCCGAAATCTTTTCGAAGAAGGATGATTCAGACATCATCAACTTCGTCATCTCAGCCTGTTGGCCGTATTGTTGGAAAATGCCCTATTGGTGCGGTATCTTCCGGACCGTCCATTATTTCTCTATTCCATTGGAACCCATTTGGGTGTAAAGACAAATAGTATAAAGCATTCTTGTTTGGGGTGTATTTATCTTCTGCAGCATGGCAAGGCCCTATGTTTGCCAAATTCCTGTCGAAACTGGTTTTATTGACTTGATTAACTTCAGCCATGTAGTAACTCTGATCCCCTTCAATGTTCTCTACTATACCAGCTTCCCTCCAAATGGTTAATCTTTGATGCATTGTCGAAGGCACTGAAGCAACTCCATGGATCCACTCTCTTCCTAGCAAAAGATTGTAGTTTGCTTTCGCTAGTATCACCATGAACATCGTTGGTCTTGTGACCGAACCCACAGTTAAATTTACTTGAATGACACCAAGAGTTTGCCCTATTTTGCCTTCGTAGTTAGACAAGACCATGTTGTGTGGCCTTATATCAGTATCGAACATACCAATTCTCTTCAACATATATTGGGGCATTAGATTCACCGCTGCCCCCCATCTACTAGGACTTTGTTAATGCCAACATTTTCAATCTTAGCCCTTATGTAGAGTGGTTTTAGATGATTTCTCATACCTTCATCAGGCCTCTCGAAGAAAGCATTCTGCTCTTCAACTGCCCCGTTGTTTAGCACATAATAACACACAGGTTTGTGTCTGGCCATGTCTTCCATATCAGCTTCCTCACAATCTTCAACCTTTGTTTCTTGGTTAAACTCATGAGGGAGTACTAACACAACATTGCAATTGAGGTTTATCGATGACACTCCATCTGAGTCGAAATCATTTGTCATCCTATCGTCTTCTTTCCAAGGGCTAAAATGCATATTTTCTTCCTCCTTCTCATTTTCAGAATCGAACAACTTGCGTTCCACTAGAGGTTTACTTGTCCTTGCCCCATGCGTTGGGATTTGGTTGCTACTAGACTCTCCAATCTCCCTTGGTTTGTATTCCCTTTGGGCCTTCTTCATTCTCTGGTGCCTTCTCCATTGGGATCTTGACATAGGATTTTTGCCTTTGTAATTCTCCAACCTGTACATCTCTCGATTTGAGGTTTGGAATTAATTCTTGTAAGCCATTGTGGTTCTTCCCCCTTGGTCCCAACTTCGCCATTTGTTGGTTCTCGCGCCAGCTTGCATCCATCTATCCCTGGGTATGTCTGCAGGGACTTTGAATGTGACCCTTCGAGCTCTAGGATGGGGGTTGTCAGGCCTCTTCGATGGGGTCCAGTTATCGAACCCATACAGGTTAGGATGAAGCCCTTGAGTTTCTCGACCCATATAGAAATATACCCTTTCGAATGATCGTGCCAGCAATTCGTCATAGACTGCTCCACATCTGGGGCACAATGCAACCTTAGTGTTTTCTTTGTGACATTTGACCAAGAAACCCACTAAGCTTTCTTCCATTCTTGGGTACACTTTTAGCAATAGGTTTCCTCCTCTCCAGGGTTGTTCCAATATTTCTCGTAGGGCCCTTTCGAAATTGGCCTGAACCCTTCGATTCAGCATGATTGAACACCTTGGGCACATCAACATTTTTCCGCCATTCTTCTCATGGCAATTCCAGAGATAATCTTTCAAGCTTTCCCCTCTTGGTGGGATTTCAATGTTTCCCTTCTCCCTTATCAGCCATTTTTCTAGTTCCTCTATTTCAGATAAAGGCCGCCTAACATTGACCATGATAATAACTGCCGGAGGAGCTTCAGAAATCTGTATCTGCTGAAGTTTCACCCTGAGGTCTTCAGTGGCCTCGCTAGTTTTTCCTTTCAGATCTTCAGTCATATCTGCATCGAAGGATTCTTCAACATCAGTGTTGAAGACTACATTGTCATTTAGGCCTTCAGTAGCCTGCTTTCCAGTTGAAATTGTCTCCGATTCAGCAACATTTACTTCAGACACTTCCACCATGTTAACGTCAAGTGGTTCGCACAGGTTAGTGGCAGCAACATTCAAAGGGTCTGTGTCAACCTTCATATGACTCTTAGTTTTGTCAGCGAATTTCAGACGTCCGTCCTTGATAGCATTCTGAATTAGATCCCTGAAAAGAAAACATTGTGAGGTTTTATGGCCTAAAAAACCATGATATTTGCAAAAGCCTCGTTTCTTCTGTTGTTCTAACGGAGGAACTTTGGAATTAGGAGGCACTATCATATGGCCATCTTTTACTAACAAATCAAATATTTCGTCACATTTAGTGACGTCAAATGTATAAGTTTTCTTAGGAAATCTATCATTTTTATCATTATCAACTGGATTTTTTCGATTAGCAGGGGTGAGCAATTTGCAAGAATAAGGTGGTGCTTCTTTTAATTCAGCCAGATCTATTTCGACCTCTTCCACGCTGTATGAATCTTCGAAGGATTCTCCGTCAACGTCTTCAGCTTCAATATATGCTACCCTCTCCTTCTTGTAACTTTTATTTGCTCTGGCCTTTTCTGATTTTAGTCGTTCGACTTGTCGAACCCTATCTGCTAATTGAGCCATATCCCTTAGGTATTGGGTATCTAGTTTCTTTCTGATTGAGTAATCTAGACCACCTGCAGCCATTTCGACTAATTCATGTTCTGGTACGACCGTGAAGCATCTTGATTTTATCAAATGGAACCTGTTTAAGTAATCATCTATAGGTTTTGTGAACTTCCTCTTGATTCTAGCCAATTATTTCAGGCTTATCTTGGTTTGACCCATATAGAATTATTCATGGAATAATCTCTCCAAATGTGCCCATGTGTCTATGGAATGTGGGGGTAAGGTGGTAAACCAAGTAAAAGCATTTTTTATCAGCGAACTGGGGAAGTATTTAATCCTAAGGTCCTCGTTGCCTGCTAAATCGCCGGCTTCCGTCAAATATCTGGCTATGTGTTCCATAGTTGACTCGCTGGTGTCCCCTGAAAACTTAGTGAATTTTGGTATTTTGGTACCCCTTGGTAATTCTGTTTGCATGATATATTCTGCTATGGGGGACGTATAATTTGGACATCGAAGTCCAGTATTGAGGCCATTATTGGCCATAATTCTCTCTATCATGGTGGTTAGGTTATTTTCAGTGGCCATATTCTTTATTCTAACCCTTTGAACTACTTCATCCGGGTGTTCGTTCCTACCTACTATCCTTAACCTTGGTCTTTCCTCCGCAATCTCCTAATGGACAGGAATAATCCTTTGACTCGAACCTTCTAGGTCTATCACCTGGTTCCTTTCGATTGCTGCCGTTCTAGTTGGGGGAACTATGTCAGCGGTGGTTCACCCTCTCGATAAGGGGGTTGATTACTCTTTCGCCTAGGTTGTCGGACTCCTAAGAAATCCGCCATTCGCCCTATTTGTGATGATATTTTTTGATATGTTTCCACATTGTCTTGGTTAGTCCTTGTAATGTTTGCTACTAATGAATTGAAAATCGACCCCAATTCTTTAGCGAGGACTCCTAACATATCATGGTTACTTGCGTCCATCTCCTGTCGAAATGTTGCTTGACTATTTGTGGTTAAGGGAGGTATTTGGGCAGAGAAACTAGCGTTTCATGCGCTTCGACCTATCGAACTGACATTCGGCAAAAATGTCGTTGGGTGAGTTGTAGTGTATGTAGGCCCTGATCCTCGTAACCCTTTCATATATGAATATGGCATTCCATATGGATTGTTGGGTCTCCAATCTTCGAAAGTGGATTATGGTCCTAGGGAAAATAACTGACTTGCAGCGTTTGTCGAGAAAGGTGGTATCTCGCTTGCGTTGATAAATGGAGGCGCGATGGTCGAACTCGAAACTGGCACAGTCCCTGTCGTCCCTGTAGTATTTTCGGGTATCGCCTGGGAACTATTTGTGGGTCCAGATCCTGTCGAAACCGGTATATCTTGTGCCTCTTGAGTAGAAGTCGAAACGTGCGTGGAATTTGCCGCTACAGTTCCTGACCCCTGTGGGGGATCTTGATCTCCCCCTCCACTGGCCGCATTGACCATTTTCTTGTTCTACCTTCGTTTAGGAATCGGTTGTGCACTGTTGGTTAATTTATTGTTCCTAAGGTTCATACAAGGTCTTGATATTTTCTAGACAAAACAAAACAATCAATTAATAACAATCTGTTTGACACTGTCCCACTGGGCGTGCCAATTTGTTTACGGTGATTTCCAGTAAACAACCGCTAGTCCTCCAAACTATAAAATATACTTTGGTTACTCGCAGGATCGACTAGATTGATCCTAGGACATAGTCAAACAATTGTCTTTCGATATGATTTGATTCATGCTTGTTTGTTCTGACTTCAAGAAAACTTGTGTGTGATGTGATCGAATGAATATTCACTTAATCAAAACAACACTTGTTATACACGTAAGTATGACTTTCGACAAAGAAGTATAAATAAAAGCGTATAAACTGCAGAAATGTAAAGTGCAAGAATGTAACGTGCAAGAATGTAAAATGCTTCGAGATAAAAATTAAACGAAATAAAAGAAGTGCAGGAATGTAAATAGCAGAAAGTAAACGAAAGCAGTAATAATGAAAAGATACTTGAATAAATAAAGATACAAATGTATTAAATTGGTGTTGGTGTCATACGTACATTTCTCAGCGAACTCGTTCTCTAAACACTTGATACTTGAGTGGTTTGTGAGTGATTTGTACAAAATGAACACACGGAATCCTAACATTAAGACCCTTATTTATACTAATTTCGACCCTAACGGTCCTACACTAATCTGATGCCACGTTACCCACGAGAATCCCTGGGATGCCATCTGTCCTTTGCAGTTACACAAACTACTTCGAAATTCAAATCCTCCCGCTTGAATCCTCTTTCGACGCGTGGCAACGTGATTAGAACCGAGAATGCCATGAAAACATGTTAAGCTTCAGTACTTTACGTTTTTCGCAAAAAACGTTTAAGTCTTAGAGATGATTCTCTTCGAACTAGCTCCATTCTTAACTATCTTCATTTCAACTTAAACAATCATTCTCGAAACATGGCCATCAGTAGCCATTTTTAAACTCAGAAATGGTCATCCGTAACCATAACTCAAAAATGGTCATCAGTAACCATCTTCCTTCGAATTCTAACTCTTCAAAGGATATTCTTTCTAAACGAAATCTTCAGCTAACACACGCATTGCATCATTAAAAAACTCATTACTTTATTCCTAATACTTAATTTTATATATATATATATATATATATATATATATATATATATATATATATATATATATATATATATAGGTTGCATAGGCAATGGATGACATTGACTCCTATCGTCTTGCTTTCCAGTAGGAGTAGAGTTGGAAAAGATTTGATCAAGTTAATCTTTTGATGAGACTAAGTTGTAGACTTTGTATTGTTATAAGAAGTAATAAAAATGGTTATATGGTTGAAAATGGAAACATAGTCTCTAGTGATATGAAAATGAGTTTTTCTACTTCAAGCAAGTCTAAGAGTTTTGCTCAGAGGAGAGGTTATGGAAAAGTTGGAACAATATACATTGTTACCCATGCCCACCCGAGAGAGACTTTTCCCATTATTTTTCTCATACAACAACTTTTTAACATATAAGGAGTTTTTCATTCTTTCCTAACTTCATTTATACTTACTTTTTCTCTCTCTTAAATCACCAACACAAAACTGCCTTTCATTTTATCTTTCTAAAATTATACAAAAATGCCTCTTAAATTTTCATCTTCCTTTCATATTGCTATAATATCATTTTTTTAAAGAATTTTGTTCCTTCCATCAATCTCTAATTTGGTTTACGGTTTATTCTACCCCGTAAGTTAAAATCCCTTTTTCCATCAAATTCAGTCTTTTTCTTTTTTTTGAACCAAATCAAAAAAATATATTAAAGAATATTGTTACATAAAAAGGTGGGGTGACTGTGCCAAAACCCACTCAAAAGTACTTGAATCTAAAAAAAAATGCATATCTAGCCTATTTTTCACATAGTCATTCCTAATGCCCAAGTCTAAGGGTAAAGAATCAAAATAAGTCAAGGGTGTAAATGTGCAGCCTATATTAGTAAAACAAATCGCACATCTATTTCCTTCTCTATATATGTGCGTGATAGGAACGACACTCTAGAAATATTGTTAATACAATTGAATCTTTATTTCTAACTTACCAAGGAATAAAGTCAACACTAGAAGAGATACAATTCTCGACTACCATTGAGTAGTCCGATTCAACCCAAAGCATAGACCAACCATTAGCTTTAGCTATCTCTAAAGCGCTTATAACACCACTGAATTAAGTTGGCAAAGAGTTGTCCCATGCTAAAGATTCAACAAAGTCGAGAAATGAAAAGGCCATTGTTGTCTCTAAAAAACCACCACATCCCGTAGAAGAAGGAGTGGAAGAGTGTGCCCCATCCATATTATATTTTATCAAATCCATGGACGGAGGACACCAAATCACTTCTTTAAGGGTAGAAGCTCTGGGAGGGTGAATCAGAATGTTGAACACTTTTAGAATAGAAAAATCATCCCAAGAACCTCTAAAGGTGAGCTTGGTGTTGGTGCTTGAAAGACTGACTTGAGACATAATTTGCGAGCATATAAAGTTGAACAGAGACGTCTTGTTTTTTACCCTTAAAGCGTCTCTCGCAGTCCAGATGGAATTGATAAGGTATATGAAGGAAGCTTTGATAGTCAAGCTTCATTGCGGGGATATTTTGTTACTACAGAAATGCCATAACTCATTAGAGGAACGAAACTGCAGTCTGCAATTGAGAATTCCACCCAACCAATTGAAATTTTTTATAGTAAAATAAAAATGGAAGAAAAGATGTTGGGCATTTTCCGCATGGGTGTGACACATAGAGCACACATAAGCCAAAATACAACATCTACTTTTAAAGGTGATCATCCATTGGAAACTTGTCTTGCATTAGCCTCCAAATAACCAATTAATTAGAAGGATGTATGTCGGTCGACCAGATGATATCGTTAGCCTAAGACAAAGTGGTAACAGTTTTGTTTTTAAAGGAATAAGCATATTTCAAATATTTATTACCTGTGCTACAATTATACCAAATCATCTGATCAGAATTGTTTATAATAAGAGATATAGAATGAAGTCCGTCTTCAAGGAAGTGGAATAAATTCTTCCAGACCGTTGGAATATTCCATGATTTGAGGTTGCAGAAATCCCAAACATTAGCGTTCAGGTAGAAATTAATAGGGAGGGAATCTAAATCCAACTCAGAAACTCAAGGGTTGCTGCACCAATTATCTCTCCAAAAATTGATGCTTTTTCCATCCCGAAGAATCCAACTAGAATGGCTATTGATCGTGTTTAGCACAGATTAAATACCTTGCCATATTGAAGATGGCATGTGGTGTTTGATGAAACCGACAGGTCGGAAGGTCCTCTCTCTAAGAAAATAGGCCCAATCCTCCAAAAAAGTGTGCAAGTCCTAGCATAACTTAAGATTTGAAACTTAGTTTAAACAAATGAAGGAAACTGCAACCTGCATTTGATAGTCAAGCTTCATTGCGGGGATCTGTTGTATTACAGAAATGCCATAACTCATTAGAGGAACTAAACTACAGCCTGCAATTGAGAATTCCACCCAACCAATTACAAACTTTTATAGTAAAATAAAAATGGAAGAAAAGATGTTGGGCATTTTCCGCATGGTGTGGTGGTCGTTTTCTTTACCTCCCCGTTTCACTTGGGAGGACGTCACGCTAAACCCTTCACGCGAAATTTGGAAGGAGAATGCGCCCGTGGTGGGATGAATTTTGTTTCAGTTCTTCCTACGATATCACACGAACTTTCTTATTGGTCCTACGAGTAGGAAAGGGAAAAAAGATCTCAACTAAACCCTAGGAGTTTGCTAAGTGTGGGGATTTCACCTAGACTAGAAATTCTGGAGTCCGGGGGGTCGGTTATACATAGGGAAGTGTTTAAACACCCTACATATTTGTAGTACTCTACAGGAACCTTCTCTGTGTCTAAATGTGTTTGTGCTGCTAATGATTATTGGGAAAGTTTCTCCTTTGTGTTAGGAGAGAGAATTGAATTGAATAAAAGAAAGACAGACAGACAGACTGACTGACTATTTTTGGTATTTTATTAGCTCGCTGAGATTCCTTGTGAACCTCATGCCTACATATCCCTAGTGGAAGTCAGAGCTTAATGTAGTTCGGGGAACTAACTAGGGAAATTACTTGTTTTTGGTGCCTTGCTTGAAGCTCAAGGTTGAAGCTTGGAATTAAATCTCTGTTTACAGTAAAGAGGCATGAAATCATCTTTACAGAGAGGTATTTGTACTATTCTACCACAAACATTTAAAAGAGTGACAGAATAACTGAATTCATTTCATTCAAGAGGGGGACCTTACTTGTGTATGTGCAAGTATACCAGCCAAATGCCTCTTAAATGAAAGAAAGATGCTCATCCAAATTAGGGAAAGTCACCACATGTCTGGGTTTTACTGCCAGCTCATGCCTTTCAAAATCCTAAATGGGAGACTTGATTAAAATTGAAATTGAAATGTTTGTTTGTTTGAATGTGGTAGAGTAGAAAAAATATCTCTCTATAGAGATAAGCTATGTCTATCTACTGTATAAAAGATTTGACTTTAGCTGGCTTGTATGAGGCCCAAGCTTGAGGCTTTTTTGATTGATTTATTAATTATTATTGACTCTGGGAGATGACTCCATTGGGGATTAATTACAGGGTATTTTTGTGTTCTGTACAAAGCCCATAATTGAGGCTGACTCTATTTAGGGAGACTCTATTTGTGTGCCTTGTACAAAGCCCAAGGTTGTGGCTGACTGCTGAGGATAATTGAATTTTTGAGACTATGAATGACTCTATTTTGTGTGCCTTGTACAATGCCCAAGGTTGTGGCTGACTCTAGCTAGGGAAAACATTATTTTCTGCCTTGTACAAAGCCCAAGGTTGTGGCAGACTCTTAAATAAACTGAGTATGGATGACTCTATGGGGAAAAGATCCTAGGTGTTAGGAATCTTTGACACATGAAAATATGGTTTATCTGCCTTGTACAAAGCCCAAGGTTGTGGCTACTGAGTGATGAAGAACTCACTGGGGAGACTCTATTATCTGCCTTGTACAATGCCCAAGGTTGAGGCTGACTCTTGACAGGGGAGTTTTATTGTTTGGTGCCTTGTATGAAGCCCAAGGTTGAGGCTAACTGTTTTTGTTGGTTTTGACTCTACTGAGGAGATTTTATTAAAAGACTGTTTTTTCTTTGGAAGCTAACCCTTTCCAGGGATTTTGACTCAGCTGGTGAATTATTTAGTAAAAGACTGACTTTATCATGTTTTTTGGAGGCTGACCCTTTCCAGGGGTTTTGACTCTTTTTGGGGAAATTATCTCCTAAGAGAAATGAATCTTTAGTTTTGAAAGACTGATATTGGAGGCTAACCCTTTCCAGGGGTTTTGACATTTTAAACAGGTTTTTATTAATTGACTTTGGAGGCTAACCCTTTCCAGGGGTTTTGACATGATGGATTGATTTTAATTGACTTTGGAGGTTAACCCTTTCCAGGGGATTTATTAAAATGATGGCAGAAAGATTATCTAGTGGAGACTTCTTGTTTAAAGCCCAAGATGAAGGCTGACACATGCTGAGGATGATCAAACATGGATCCTAGACTCTGCTAAGGAAGATTGATGAAGATAAGGGTGACAGAGACTGTCCATGTCTCTCATTCCAAAAGGTGTACTCAATGTGAAATTGAGACAAACTTGGCTTGTTAAAAGTCTGGTTTATATTGGAAGAAACTCACCAGGGTAGGCTAAAAGGTGACTAAAGACCTGTTCCTATGTTTATAAGAAACCTGATGGGTCCTTGTATACAAGCTCAAGAGGAAGCTGGAAGTGCTTTTAAGAAGCCTGTGGGTCCTTGTACAAAGCCCAAGAGGAGGCTAATCGAGGGTCCTTGTTATAGCACAAGAGAAAGCTATGTAGTTTTGAACTTATTTTGGCTCTAAGCAAATGGGTAAGAGGTTTCACCGGGAATAATTCCTCTTTGGGAGGATGTGTCCTATATTTGGATTCTAAGGTTTTTGCCAAGATGTTTCACCGGGAATAATTCATCTTGGGGGTTTGAACTACAGATCTCTAATTAGGAAAGAGCCTTCACCGGGAAGACATTCTCAATCCTAGGTCATATTCCTATAATATATATATATATAGTTTAACTGTCCTAAGGTTTATACTCAAACGTAGTTCTAAACTAATATATATGCACAATTTATATTTGACAGTAATTTAAATAAAGACTGTAAATTGAAAGCTCGTAAAGCCTAACCTGGATGGAGTGGAGGCCTTTGAAGAAGTATGTACAAAGCCTTACCAGCAATTGATGGATAACAGTTGAATATATATATGATAAACAGTTAATGGTTTTTGAAAACAGAAGAAGTGAAGATGGACAAAGGTCGCATAGGTATCTGAAGAGTTTCACCGGGAATAATGCCCTTCAAATACCAGAAGAATGTTTTGAAAAACAGAAAGAAGATTTTGTAAATACAGTTTTGAAAACAAGCTAAGAAGAGAAGGTGTTTGGGACTTACACTCTATTAGAGGCCCAGTACTTCACAGTACTGGTTATGACAGTAATTTTGAAAAGAATGATTTGAAATGATATAAGGTTTTGTTGTTTGAAAACCTTAATCATTTGATTTAATCAGAGATTGAAAAAAAACAGTTTTGAGAATTGACAAAAGTCAACTTAATTAAGGTAAAAATAAAGATTTTACCTAATTAAGACCTAAACAATTAGGGTTTTATCATAAAATTGTTCACACAAATAATTAGGTTAAAACAAAATGAAAATATACATTTAAAGTATTTAAGAAAACACTTAAAATATACTATTTTAAACCTAATAAAAATATCAGAAATAAATAATATTTTTATGATTTTTTTTTTATTATTCCCAAAATAGATATATTAAATGACAAGTGTGTGAAAAATGAAGTAAAAATGTATTTTTTTGATAGGTTAAATAATTGTGTAAAGTTGATAAAAAAAATGAAGGAAAATAGTAGTAAAAAAAATGGTTTGGTCTCACCAAGGGTTGAACTCACGCCCTCTTGGTTACCAAACAAAACAAATACCAACTGGGCCACGCGCGTGGCCTGTTTAAGGAAAGAGCCCATAGGATTATATGTGAAAGCAAGGCATTAAATGAGTTGGAAAAATAAAATGAACAAAAGGTCTGAGGGGGGGATCGAACCCCAGACCTAAGGCAAGGCAAGGCTTTTGGACGCGCGCTGTAACCATTGGGACACTACGATGAATTCGTAGATAACATACCCATCATTCAAAATAAAATAAACTTAAGTCTGGGAAATTCAAAAAAATGGCGCCACCATCTTCATCTTCAACCTCAAGCTTCAGATTTTTTGAATTTGCTATCTCCTTCGTTTCTCAACCAAACTTAAAGATGTAAACATGGATTTTGCTCGTTTTTGGACGAGGATTATGATGGTGTCCTTTAATTTCATTTGTTCTAAGTGTAACATAAAATTCGCAAGCATGAACACTAAGAACCCTAAAACTGAAATTAAACATGAAATGCTATATATGCATGTTTTGATGCAATTGATTGAGGGCTAATGATCTATGAAGGTGCAGAAACCAACTGGTAACTTCATTTTTAATTTATCATGCGTGAATCATAGAGTTTGAAGCTTTGGAAACTTACCTGAAAAATGAAGATCTGGCTCTGATCAAAGTGTGTTGCAGAGTTGTTGCAACGATCCAGATAGCTTCAGTGATCCTCCTGGAAGGTGTTGAGATGCTTAGCTTGGGCTGAAAGTACCCAGAACCTCTTGCTCGACCCCAACTGCAACAGCTCCAAGTGAGAGGTGCAGATGATGATTCCTCACTCACAGAAGTGTTTCAGAGGTCTGCATCACCTCCAAATGACTCCCCTAATGTGTTTGAATACTTAATTCCAAAGGAAGAGCTTTGGTTTGAAGAATCCGAGTCTTCTTGCCAAAGAACCTTTGAAAACCTTAAGTATGGAGAAAGAAGAGAGAAAGCAAGGATTCTGTTGCTTTGGTGTGTTTTCTGAATGAGAAAGAGGCCTCTATTTATAGGCAATTGGTTCAGAGCAATTGATCATAGTAAGCTTGCTTAGTGTAGTGAGTTTGGTTTCTTAGCCATGAAGGAATTCAAAGAATATTCCAAGTGCAATGATGAGCTCTTTGATACCACTCCCTAGCCCTCGGTTTTGCTTGATCTTAGGGGACCAAATGGCTGCAGAAATGAGCTCCAATTGGTTGGGAGAAGATTCCTTTGATGAATCACCAATTTGCCATAAATTCAAAAATGCAATCATTACATAATCACATGCCTTTGTTTTTGGGAATCTTCTCTAATCCTTATGCAATGATGGAAATTGATGTATGGTATGGTTTCAGATGCATTAGAGGTCGTGTAGCATCACTTAGTGAAGCAAAATGCACAAAATTGCAAAGTTTCAAATTGTACATGACCTATAATTTTACTTCATGAGGCCAACTTTGAACAAGCATAACTCCTAGCTCAAATTGAATTTGGAGGAGGTTGACCACAATTTGGAAAGCCCTAAACATCTACTTCAAATCATTAGTTTGGAGTTTCTTCAGAATCCTTTGGCAAATTTGTGAAAAATGAGGCCAAAGTTGGAAGAAAACTAGGTTAAAACACTTAGAAAAATTTCTAAGTGTTTATGACCTAAAACTCCAAAACTTCTAAAACTCTTAAATGATTGATCTTTTGAAAAAAGTTCCTTTGTAAGATGTTGTTTTATTTTGCAAGATCTACAACTTTCATGTTGGAAGTTTTTTGAGTTGTGTAGGTGAAATTTTGAGTTCTCACCATGCCTTAAAAAACCCTAATTCCCGACTTTTTGCTCCTTGATGAATTTCTTTGAATTTCTTTGGTCAAATGACTTCATTATCCATATATTGATGATATTGATCCTTAAAAGTCATGGTTTGACCAAAAATCTCAAAAGTCAATGGTGATCCCATACAGTTGACTTTTTCCTAGTAAGGTGAGATTTTGGACTTTTGTGTAGAATCAAGATCTTCTCCTCAAATGAATGATGTAAATGGATTATATTGAGGTAGTAGAGACTCTTGAATCATGTCTTGAGTTTTGGATCCATGCCCTGATTAAAAGTCAACCATCCTGGTGAATTAGGTCAAAAACCCTAATTGTCGACCAGAGGACAATGATGACTGTAGACTTTGAATTGAGGTGTGATGTCCAGTGGATCTTGTCATATGAGCTATTTGAAGATGATTGATGTCTTTGAATGATCCCCTGGGGCTTTTTAGGGTTTCCCAAAGGTGATCCCTGATTTTAGTCCTTGATAGGCTAAAAAAACCCTAGTCTGGTGACCTGAGTAAACCTGTACTCAGATGACTGGGTGTCTAATCAATCATAGATGAAATAATGAAGCTCTTGAGTCTTATGATTGTATTAGAGACTAATCCTTCTATTGATTGATCCTTTGCCTGAGCTTTCTGGTCTTTGAACACCCTTGATTGAATGTCAGGTTGCTCTGGGTACTTGCTTTGACTTGATGAAAATCCTGAAGATATGTCATCTCAGGGGGGGTCAAAAATTAGGGTATGACAGATGCCCCTATTTAAGTTTCTTTTATCTGGAGGGAGAGAGATTGATATCTCGATCTCTCCTACGTAAAAGAGACTTAAATATCGAGGAATGCCCGAATTTTGGGCGCTCCTGAGATGTCGTAATCGATAAAATATTTGCATATCTTTGATCCCGTTGTCGCACTCGGCGGGGATGAGGAGACAAACTCCTGCAGAAACACTTGATGTGGATTCTGGAGAATGGATGGCAATGTAGGATGCGCAATCCATCTTCTTTAACTAAGTGTTGATACTTAGAAAAAGGTAGACAACCTCCTCTTGTTCCGAATGTCCAAATCTCGGAACTGGTCTCAGTTGCGTTTGGACAATATCTCAGATAAAGAGAAAATCTCCAAAGGTCTGTTTCCTCATCAAACTTCTTACCAGCACTTGGAGGTAAGATACCATTTGACGGTAAATAAAGAAACTTCAAAGGTTTGTTTCCTCATCAAACTTCTTACCAGCACTTGGAGGTAAGATATCATTTGACGGTAAATAAAGAAACTTCAAAGGTTTGTTTCCTCATCAAACTTCTTACCAGCACTTGGAGGTAAGATACCATTTGACGGTAAATAAAGAAACTTCAAAGGTTTGTTTCCTCATCAAACTTCTTACCAGCACTTGGAGGTAAGATATCATTTGACGGTAAATAAAGAAACTTCAAAGGTTTGTTTCCTCATCAAACTTCTTACCAGCACTTGGAGGTAAGATACCATTTGACGGTAAATAAAGAAACTTCAAAGGTTTGTTTCCTCATCAAACTTCTTACCAGCACTTGGAGGTAAGATACCATTTGACGGTAAATAAAGAAACTTCAAAGGTTTGTTTCCTCATCAAACTTCTTACCAGCACTTGGAGGTAAGATACCATTTGACGGTAAATAAAGAAACTTCAAAGGTTTGTTTCCTCATCAAACTTCTTACCAGCACTTGGAGGTAAGATACCATTTGACGGTAAATAAAGAAACTTCAAAGGTTTGTTTCCTCATCAAACTTCTTACCAGCACTTGGAGGTAAGATACCATTTGACGGTAAATAAAGAAACTTCACCATCTTCCCTTTTGACTTGGCATCTTTGAAAGATTGTCATATGGGCCCGCGCTCTTTTGAGGGGCTAATGACTTTGTTTGAAGGCGGACGAAATGTTTTCGGGGTGAAAACCAACATTTATTGTCCTCCTGAATGTTTAACAGACAAACTGTCTTTCCTTGGGGAAAGACTACCATTTGTTGACTCCGCTGGGGATCATGAACTATCTTCTGGACGAAGGCTACCATTCACTGATTCTGCTGGGGAATCATTTGTTGATCTGCTGGGAGATTCTGAATCATTTTCTTTGACGAAAAAGTGGCATCTCTTGACCCTGCTGGGGAAATACCAAACCTGTAGGGAATTCCAAAATGTGAAGCAGACTATCTTATCTGAAGAAGACTGTCGAATGTCGCTCTGCAGGAGAATCTCGGCTGAGGAATTCCAAAAGTGAACAAACTATCTCTTTGAGGGAGACTACCATCTATTGACTTGCTTGGTGAGATCCTCGTGTATGAACTGTTGTCTTGAAGGAAAAAGTTTCTCCGGAACTTGCAGGGGAAACTTTGAATTCATGCCTCAATGACTTAGGCATTCACAGGATCAAAGCCTGATTCGGCTATGCAATTATGATGTAATGTATGCATGAATATTATGACAATGATAAAATGTAAAGTGAATGTGAATAGAATTGTCGCGGATGGAAAATCCTAAGATACGACTTGAATTCTTGTTGATCAGAAGATGTCTTCTTCTTGTAGTTCGAACTCTGTTGGGAATATCTGGTTATCAGTTGTCCGCTGTCCGAAGTGAGTAATATGAATTGAAGTGAAGATCCGTCATCGGGAGATGTTCGGAAAGCGACCTCATGGGGAAATATTGGTTCCCGGAGTCTCAACCGTTCTCGGAGCATCTGTTTGCATTCTTCCTATTGTTTGTAAACCTTAGAAAGAAATTTCACCTTTATTTTTGCAAGTAAATTCATTTTATTTTTATGAAAACATTTGTTTCAAGAAAATGACTGTTTAAATTCAAAATGCATTCCAAGAAACTGAAAAAGACTAGATTGCAAAGGAAAGCACAAGGCTCAAATTATTATATATGGAATGGTAATCAGCCAAGTGCTTGATTCCATGGAGTATTTACAAAAGTTGGAAATTGGTAATTTTCGGGAAAAGGGCTACGATGAAACGTGACGACCGTTATCTTTCCCTTCCACTCCAAGTCGCGCTGTATTCGTGCTTCGTAGAAGATGACCTACTGCTGATGAACACTCCGCTATGGATTTTGAATGATCAAGTTTGTCCTGAACACAGTTACTTGCCATATATCCCTAACTTTTGCGTAAACTACCCCTTTCGGGTTTTAAGTTTACCGGGATTGATTATTTATTTTTTATGTCTCTAACTTTTGCCTGAATCGCCCTTTCGGGTTTTCGATTCACCGAGACGCTCTTTTTTGCCTAAGTCGCTCTTTGCGAGTTTTCAACTTAGCGAGCTGTTCTTTTATTTATTTAGGCGAAGTATTTCTTGACTGCGTCGACGTTCACAGGACGGGTGAATTCTTCTCCATCCATAGTCGTGAGTATTAAGGCTCCTCCTGAGAAAGCTCTCTTGACCACGTAGGGGCCGTCATAATTGGGAGTCCATTTCCCTCTTGGATCTGTGAGAAAAGATTGAATCTTTTTGAGTACAAGGTCGCCTTCTTTGATTGTGCGAGGTCGAACCTTTTTGTCGAAAGCTTTCTTCATTCTTTGTTGATATAGCTGACCGTGGCATAAAGCTGTCATGCGCTTTTCTTCGATTAAGTTCAATTCATCGAATCTGCTTTGACACCACTCGGCTTCTGTTAATTTTGCCTCCATCAAAACTCTCATTGATGGAATCTCAACCTCTATAGGTAGGACTGTCTCCATGCCATATACAAGGGAGAAAGGAGTTGCTCCAGTCGAAGTACGTACTGATGTACAGTAACCATGAAGAGCATACGGGAGCATTTCATGCCAATCTTTGTAAGTGATGACCATCTTCTGAATGATTTTCTTGATGTTTTTGTTAGCTGCTTCTACAGCTCCATTCATCTTTGGTCTGTAAGGAGATGAGTTGTGATGTTCGATCTTGAATTCTTCACAAAGCTCCTTCATCATTTTGTTATTCAAATTTGACCCATTGTCAGTGATTATCTTGCTAGGAATGCCATAGCGACAGATGATGTGATTCTTGATAAACCTGACGACAACTTGTCTTGTAACGTTTGCATATGAAGCTGCTTCAACCCATTTGGTGAAATAGTCTATGGCTACCAAGATGAAGCGATGTCCGTTGGACGCTTTTGGTTCGATCATTCCAATCATGTCGATTCCCCACATGGAGAAAGGCCAAGGGGAAGAGAGTATGTTGAGAAGAGATGGTGGCACATGAATTTTATCGGCGTAGATCTGGCATTTGTGACACCTCTTTGCGTACTGGTAGCAATCTGACTCCATCGTCAGCCAATAATATCCTGCTCTCAGTATTTTCCTTGTCATGGTATGTCCATTGGTGTGAGTACCAAAGGAACCTTCATGTATTTCTCTCATGACTATTTCTGCTTCTTTTCTGTCAACGCATCTGAGCAGAACCATGTCGAAGTTTCTCTTGTACAGAACATCTTCATTCAAGAAGAATCTACAAGCTAACTTTCTCAAAGTCTTTCTATCTTTCTTTGATGCCCCAAGAGGGTACTCTTGCTTTTGAAGAAAGTTCTTGATGTCGTGATACCACGGTTTGTCGTCGATGATTGCTTCTACTATGAAAACATGAGCGGGCCTATCCAGGCGCATAACATCGATCCGAGGAATGTCATTCCAATGATTTATCCTAATCATGGAAGAGAGTGTGGCTAATGCATCAGCCAAATTGTTTTCTTCACGAGGAATGTGATGAAAATCTACCTTGTCGAAGAATGGTAACAATCTTCTCGCGTAGTCTTTGTAAGGAATTAGCCCTGGTTGGCGTGTTTCCCATTCTCCTTTGATTTGATTGATGACCAAAGCAGAATCTCCGTATACATCCAAGTGTTTGATTCTTAGATCCATGGCTTCTTCGAGACCCATGATGCAAGCTTCATATTCGGCCTCATTGTTTGTGCATTTGAAAGTTAATCTGGAAGTAAATGGAATATGGGTACCCTGAGGTGTAACAATGATTGCCCCAATTCCTCGTCCGTAAGCATTGACAGCTCCGTCAAAGATTAAGCCCCACTGGGATCCTATCTCAGGTCCTTCGTCTGGTAGTGGCTCGTCGTAATCTTTCATCTTGAGGTACATGACGTCTTCGTCCGGAAAGTCGAAACTGGTTGATTCATGACCATTGAGTGGGTGGTGAGCCAGGTGCTCAGCTAGAATGCTTCCTTTCACGGCTTTCTGTGCGTGATACTCAATGTCGTATTTTGATAACAACATCTGCCAACGGGCAATTCTCCCGGTTAAGGCAGGCTTCTCAAAGATGTACTTGATTGGATCCATATGAGAGATCAAACAAGTAGTATGTCGAATCATGTACTGGCGGAGACGCTTGGCAGCCCAGGCCAAAGCACAACACGTCTTCTCGAGCATGGAGTAGCGGGATTCACAGTCAGTGAATTTCTTGCTCAGGTAGTAGATGGCATGCTCTTTTCTCTTTGTCTCGTCTTGCTGTCTAAGGACACAACCCATGGAATCTTCTAAGACGGTTAAGTACATTATCAAAGGTCTTCCTTCCACTGGAGGAGATAAGATGGGTGGTTCGAGCAGATATTCCTTAATGCTGTCGAACGCTCTCTGACAATCGTCTGTCCAGACGCAACTTTGATTTTTCCGTAGAAGTTTGAAAATAGGAGCGCAAGTTGCAGTCATAAGATATATGAATCTCGAGATGTAATTCAGACGTCCAAGAAATCCTCTAACTTGTTTTTCGGTTCTGGGTGAAGGCATTTCTTGAATTGCCTTGACTTTGTCTGGATCTACTTCAATTCCTCGTTTGCTGACAATGAAACCAAGGAGTTTTCCTGAGTAGACACCAAAGGTACACTTGTTGGGTTTCAGGCGAAGCTGAAACTTCCGTAAGCGTTGAAATAACTTTGTCAGATCCTGTATGTGATCTTCTTCATTTTCTGATTTGGCAATCATGTCGTCCACATAGACTTCCACTTCCTTATGCATCATGTCGTGGAAAAGCGTAGTCATGGCCCTTTGATAAGTTGCCCCTGCGTTCTTTAGTCCAAAAGGCATAACACGGTAGCAGAACGTGCCCCAGGGGGTGATGAAAGCTGTTTTTTCCATGTCTTCAGGTGCCATTTTGATTTGGTTGTATCCTGAAAATTCGTCCATGAACGAGAAAACTTTGGATTTTGCTGTACTGTCTACCAACATATCAATACGTGGTAAAGGAAAATCATCCTTAGGGCTAGCTTTGTTCAAATCTCTGTAGTCGACGCACCTGCGGACTTTTCCGTCTTTCTTAGGAACGGGAACAATGTTAGCTAACCACTGAGGGTATTCTGAAGTGACGAGGAAACCTGCGTTGATCTGCTTTTGAACTTCCTCTTTGATTTTCATGGCCATCTCCGGATGAGTTCTTCTTAATTTTTGCTTGACCGGAGGGCATTCTGCTTTTAATGGCAAGTGATGCTCCACTATACTGGTATCCAACCCTGGCATATCTTGATAAGACCAAGCGAAGACATCTGAGAATTCTTTGAGCAGCTGTATCAAACTCTCTCTGATCTCTGAACTGAGCGAAGCTCCAATCTTAACCTCTTTTCTGTTTCCATCGGAACCAAGGTTAATGATCTCTAGAGGCTCATTGTATGGCTGAATGGCCTCTTCCTTTTGTTGAAGTAACCGTGAAATTTCCTTTGATATTTCTTCGTCTTCTTCTTCCCCTGCCTCGAATACAGGAAACTCAAAGCTTGGAGAAGTCATACGGTCGCACGTTTCAACGGGGTATTTTATGATTAATCTGCATATGTGTGATAAGTTTTATTTAGACAACGAGGGAAGACTCGGTGTATGCAGTTAATGGAATATTTGATGTTTTTTAAGGTGTTTTTTAGGATTACCAATTTCCGAAAAAAAGAAAAGGGAAAACTAAACGAAGGAACAGAATGACATTTTTATTTATGGACAGTCATTTCTTGAAACAAAGACCCTATAAAACAAAACTCTATTGCTTTGGGCGAAGCAAAGAGGGACATTTTCCTAAGAAATAGTAAAATGCAAAGCCCTATGAAACATCTCTTCACCCTGGGCTATGGTGAGAGGACAAAATAACGGTGAAAGTTCCTACTTAGGAGTGCGAACAACAGTTGAAACTTCAACAGCTAGCCAGTAGTGGCGAACCCCATTGTGCACTAAGTAATCTGGAACCTTAGGCTTAAGCTGGCCTGTGGTAGGTCTTGATTTACCAACCACTGTCTTTGCAACACTCAGACGATCTTCTTCTACTTCAGCAGACTGAGCGGTGTGAGCATACCCATTTCCAAGTGGAGTATGTCGGTTTTTCTTTTGAGGAAACTTCCAATCTTCTGAATGGAGAGACTCGTTGTCGGAGACACTTTCGAGATCGTCCTCTTCTGTATTTTGGTCTTGCTCTTTGTGGACCTCCGATTTTTTTTAATACCGGGCCATACCTCTGTTCTGTAGAGATACGTGAACTGACTCTTTTTTGTCGCTTAATGCTTTCGCATTTTTTTGAAAATATCACAGAGTCGCCACCGACCTTTTATTTTATCCAATTAAGGAAAGGTTTATAAAAGAAACAGAAAAAAGACCTTTAAGAAATTCTGGGTAAGGGGGTAGGTTATACAAAGGGAAGGTGTTAGCACCCTTTGTATCCATGGTTATCCATGGGCTCTTAAGTTTGCTTAGCTCACTTGTTTTTCGATCACTTTTCAATTGCTCTGAAATTGCTCATATGTGGTTTCAAATACCTTTGTAAATTGAATTTTGTAATGATCCGTGTGTGGATGTATACAAAATGCTTGTTTATCTTTCGAAAGATGTTTTGAAAAGAACGTTAACTTTGTAATAACCCGCGTTTGGATGTATACAAAGTATTGTCTTTTTTGAAAGTTTTGAAAAATCAACAGTGTATGAGAATTTTGTTTGTTTTGATTTGAGCAAGCAAACTAGGAGGTCTACCCTGAGTTGTAAGGTCTTTATCCTATTTCCTTTAAAAATCTATCCTTTCACTGGATATAAAAGCAAGGTTCGATTTTGTACTCAAAACAGTGGAATTTTGACTTTGATTTTGAAAGGAATGAAAAAGGATTACCTGAAGAGGTGCAAGTGTGATTGTGATTGGATTCAGATATTTATCTTTGAAGTTAGTGATCTAACGGTTCAATTTTATCTTTGACATACACGCAGTTTATATGTGCTGGAAATTAAAATGCGGAAATGTAAAGTGCGGAAAGTAAATCTACGCTATTACATCGATTGTGCGGGAAATGTAAACTAGCCTATTTACATGAATTTGACATCCTATGCATTTATCTAGGAATTTTAAATTGCAAGAAACATAAAAGGCATGTTTTTGGAATTTTTATGATTGGTTTTAATTATAATTAATGCATGATTAATTAAATTAAAATGAAGGAAAAAGATGAAAATAGATTTAAACCTAAAAATAAGTTTAAAGATATGTACAAAAATATATGTCAATTAATTTGAAAACAAAACTAATTCTTTTGGAATTTTTGGAAATTGATTTGAAATTGATTTAAGTTAATTAAAACATAATTATGCAAATAATTATACAAATAATTAAAACTTAAAAAGAAAATTATTCAAAATATGTACAAAATTAGTTTATAATATATAAACAATATTTAACACAAAGAACAATTTTTTTATGATTTTTTGATTGGTTAGAATAATTAAAAAGCAAATATATAAATATATACTAATTAATTATGCCAAATATTGAAATTTTGAAGAAAAATAAAATATTTTTATTTCATAAAATAGTATATTATTTTAGAAGTCTAAAAATATTTTTTGTGTATTTTTTGGATTTTTAAAACTATTTTTAATTAATTTAACAAAGAAATTAAATAAAATAGAAAATAAAATAGAAAATAAAAGGATACTGATCCTGTGTGGTAATTTGTGAGGGAGCATGGTGTGCATGCGTGATCTGGATCATTGGATGATTCATTAAATGAAATCAGAGGGTCCAGAAATTGAGGCACGTGGTAGAAGATAGACCTGCAAGGCACAGAATCAGAGAGAATTTAAAAAAAGTACGCGCGCTGATTGTCCAATGAGGTGGAGACACCTCATCGTCTTCAACCTTCAGACAAGAGCTTTTACAGCGCTTTTATGAAACAAGCGCTGTAGTTGATGAACCTCAAACCTGCAAAATTACGAATAGGGTCAAACAAGTATAGAAATCAAGCGCGATAGTACCATTGGATTCGTCTTGGTCCGCTGAGTTTAACCATGTCCTTAATTTGTTTTAATTTTGGCCCTAATGAAGAACCCTAATTTTGAGCTAAGTAAACCCTAAAATGGTATATGCTACAAACATCCATTAAAATCCAATTGAAGCTCCAGAAACGACCAGAGCCTCAAACCAAACACAATTATGCATCTACATCTTGTTAAATATGCGTGTGTTATGAGATATAAGTTGGTTTTAGTTTGAACAAACCGTGGCCTATATAGCTCGATTCAGTGATGTTTAGGACTTGCAATTGATTGGAATAGTTTCAGTGAAGCTCAGAGATGATGTTTGAATGCTTAGTTTGTATTGAAATGGACTGAAACTTAAAATTCGAATTTAAAGTTTCTTTGAAAATTACAAGTGGTTACAAGTATGCTATATGCTTAGGGATGCTTCTGAACTCGTCTCCCTTTGTTTGCTGAACTATGATAGCTTATTTATAAGCTATGTGTGCTTAGAATTGAAGCTAACTTGCAGCTAGTTGCCTTTGTTGAAAACTTGGTTTTTAAATATTAAAAACCTTGAATTTTTGACCAAGTCTTGACTCCATTCAATGCTCTTGCCTTGTGCACCAATCCTCTGCAGAAAATTGAAGGTTCCTTGGGTGAGTCATGCTTAGATTGTAAGCTACCATTTATCCATGCATTTTCCTTTTAATTTTAATCTTTAAGTAAGATAAAATCATGCAAAAATGGATAAAAAAAGGTATGGGCTTAGTCTTGGTCGTGGGAGGCCCATTACATCATGGAAATGATGTTTGAATGCTGAAAACTTGGCCCCATTTGGAAAAAATGCATTTTTGAACAATGTTGATTTCATGTATTTTCCCAAAATTTAGCCAACTTCAACAAGGTGTAAATCCTTCAATTTTTGTCATATGAAGGAGATCTTGCACTTTTTAGAAACCTCAAAGAGTCCTCTAACCAATGTCTTTGGTCTCATGTCAAAATGATTTTTGAAGCTCCTTGTGTGTCCTTTTGAAAAAAGTGTCTTTTTGTTGACTTTGAAAATGACCTGTAATGTCTTTGATCATATTTTTCAAATGGTGAATCCAATGACCATGGGATCAATGGCATTTGAAAGATAATTGAATTTCCTTCAAAACAAGCTTTGGTTTGAATTTTTTGGATGAAGGATGAGAGAGTTATGATCAGTCAAAGTTGAGTTGACTTTTCAGGCAAAAACCCTAATTTTGAATCCTAGGGTTTTGTTGATTTTTGATCTTTCCTTGATGAATTATGATCATCCAATGATCAAATGATGAATCTTTTGACAAAATATGGACTTTGACAAAAAATTTCATTTTTGACTGTCTGTTGACTTTTTTGGTCAAACGGGTCGTCTGTTGACTGTTTGAGCTGCTGACGGTGCGTCTGAGTGAATTGAAGTTTGAAAATTTGTATGATGGTACTTTGAGATATATGGATGTGTATGAAATCCATTTGAGCTCTCAAAAACTTGTTGCTCCTGTAAAAACAAGAAAAACCCTGATTAGGGACTGTTTGTGTAGGAGACAGTTAAGCGTACCTGATTTTTGTGCAGTGTTGAGTCTCTGCTAATCGCGTGATATTCAGAAGACTTCTAGAACAAAAATCTTGGAATTTTGAATTGTGAAAGATTGATTTGATTGATGGTACAAAACACTGAGAATTGTACTGCCAGCAGTTTGGCTGTCAACTGACTGTTCAGGTATTGACGTAGCAGTTAGAGTGAAAAATCAACAGTCAAAGTTAATTTTCTTTTTTGTTGTTTTTGTTTTTTTGTTTTATATGAAAAATGAAAGTTTATTTACATGACTTGTTAAAAACACAGACATAATAAATAACTAATATTTACGGTATGCGGGCAAAATTACCGATAATAACCCTGAAAATCATTTAATGCACAGAAATAGGAATATTTGACTGGCAGAAAACACACAAAATATTATCTTAGTAATTAAGCAATATTATGACAAGTAGTACAATATTTAATACTGACAGTACAAATATTACATACTATATTGAACAGTACGACGAATAAACGGTACATTTAAGAAATAAGAAATACGGCAAATTTTAAGAATGACGGTTGATAACCCATGCTATGAACAATAACATGTAGATGATTGGGAGTGCAACCATTGCAGGTCCACACTCTTCAGGGCTATGTAGGCAGAAGAAAGTCATGATCACCGTAGCAATGGTGATGACTGTAAGAAACAGTGTCTCTATCCACTTTGCCATTCTTGTTAGGGAAGAAGAGAAAAATAGATATGAGGTAGAAATTTGAGAGATGAATTAGAATTTGATGTGAGATTTTATGAAAGAAAATGAGAGGTATTTATAGAATGGAAAGAAGGATAGAGACGTTGGGGAATGATGTGATTCCGTACAAAAGGAAAATTTGAGTGGAAGTAAGATTTGAAAGAAAGTGGAGATAGTGTTGGAAAAAGAGAGATTTGATTTTTGAAAAAGAGATTTGAAAAGATTTTTGCAAATAATGGAATATAGTACAAAAATTAGTGGGAAGCAAAAGATAATAATAATCTACTTGTTACCAGTACAGTCTGAGTTTCCTGATTATGCGCCTGCAAAAAGATTTAACTCTGTACCAATTGTGTCAGTACTATTTATCTGTAAATAAATAAATAGCATGTGTGAAGTAATAAACAGTATTTGGTGTTTGTGTAAGAATAAATTCAACTGCAAGCCAAATTACTGTATAAGAAAAATTCTAAAAACTAAGTATTTCATATATCAGGATCTTTGTTGAAATAAAAATCCATGATTATATGAGACTCTTAATTTTCAGATTGGAGTTTTCTTGAAAAATATGTGGGCAAATTTTGGGGTATAACAGTTGCCCCTATTCAATCTTCTTAAACCTGAAGAGATTGTCTGAAATCTGAAGGTAGAAGATGATTGAATATTTAGATGCCCTGAAAATTTGCACTTACCTTGATCAGAAGAGATGTTGGAAGTGGCATCTGAATGTCGTCTGCGAAATGTTGTTGGCAGATTGAAACATTACCTGAGATGGGCTTTCATATGCCACCTGGTGAATGTGTTGATGGTTTGTTCATCAGAATGAATTCATTGATTATATCTTGATGAAGGATTTGAAAGTCTTTGTGTTGACTATTTCGGAACCGTCCAAGGTTACCGCTTTAAGTCTTGGAAGATAATCGTTACGGAACTTGTCCAAAGTTTTTCCGATTTAGATTTTGGAAGTTGATCATTGTGGAACCGTCTGAGGTATCGCTTTAGATCTGCAATGTTAGATCGTTTTGGAACCGTCTGAGGTGTCGCTTTAGATCTGCAACGTTAGATCGTTCTGGAACCGCCTGAGGTATCGCTTTAGATCTGCAACGTTAGATCGTTCTGGAACCGTCTGAGGTATCGATTTAGATCTGCAATGTTAGATCGTTCTGGAACCGTCTGAGGTATCGACTTTGATCTGTGATGCTAGATCGTTTTGGGAACCGTCTGAGGTATCGACTTTGATCTGTTATGCTTGTTTTTGAGTTGGTAAGTGATCAGAATGAATCTTCGGCTTGATTATATCTGAGAGAACCGTTCATGGAATTCAGGTGAACACGGCATGTGATTGAGAACATCTTTGTTGAAGATATCTGCCTACCTGAAAAATCAAGTTAGTGATATGCAATGTTTATGATGCATGTAAATGTGAGATATTCCCGGAGAAATATGCATGTTATGCTGTGTATGAATATGCGCATGATGCATGATGTATGATGTATGATGTATGAATATGTGAATGTATGAATGTATGAATGTATGAATGTGATGTCAAGCTTCTAATTGGAAAAATAAATTCCCACTAGTCAGCTGGACATGAATGTTTTGTGATCGTTGATGATCTTTTGTCTTGCTTGAGTACCCTCGTCTGGGGAAATTCTTTGAGAACCCGGGTATCCCGTTGAAGGATCTTTGACTACTGCTTGGGGAACCAAAGGTAACTGGAAGTTCTGATGTCCTTTCAAATGGGAATGAGGAAGATGCATAATCCTCCGATGCACTATCTGGCCAAGTCCGGGTGCGGGGATCACACCTTCTGAAGATAGTAATCTGGAACAACCCTGCTGGGGAATAAGACTTCTTTTGAAGAGAAAATCTTTTTGAGGAATTTGCTGAGAAATGCGTTTCTCTTGGTGATTTCCTTCTGATGGAATGATGTCCAGATGATCGGGACATTTCCTGAATGCCATTCCTGTTTTTCCTGGTAAACATCAATCATATTCAAATGCATATGTTCATTCAAAATTATCATTGGGACGCTTACGCATTTAAAACAGAAAAAGTGAAAATAGTGATTTTTGAAAGAGCTGCATTGAAAAGAGCCATGATAGGCGGGTTAGCACAGGGAGACAACAATCCTAGAAGTAGGAAACTGTCAGAAAGTTTTGAAAAATATTTATGAAGATAAATAGCTATGTGAAAATGATCCAGTCAAGTTTCAACTCTGCTATTGCCAATCTGTCTTCGAGCATCTCATCCCTCACTTGTTGGAAGAAAGTGATTGGACTGATCGGTGTCTTTGAGGTGTTGAATCTTGATGGTGAGTAGGCAGCTGAACGTAACATAGTTGTATGCTTCATTCCCTAACTTTTGCCTAGGCCGCCCTTTCAGGTTTTCAGCCTACCGGGATAGTATTTGTTTAGTCTCTAATTTTTGCCTGGACCGCCCTTTCGGGTTTTCAATCCACCGAGACGCTCATTTTTTGCCTAAGTTGCCCTTTCAGGTTTTCAACTTAGCGAGCTGTTTTTTTCTTTTTAAGAGAAGTATTTTTTGACTATGTCAGCATTCACAGGGTGTGGGAAATCCTCGCCATCCATGGTGGTAAGCAACATGGCGCCGCCGGAGAATATTTTCTTGATTATGAATGGTCCCTCGTAGGTGGGAGTCCATTTGCCTCTGGGATCACCTTGTGGTAAGATGATGCGTTTGACAACCAAGCCACCAGTTTGGTATGCTTGACTTTTGACTTTTTTGTTGAAGGCTTTGA